>NW_010361652.1:366341-535178 GCF_000414095.1 Morus notabilis
AATATCATATTATAATTATATTATTATATTATTAAAATAATTATAATATTATTATAATATCATATTATGTGATAAAATAATAATATTAGAGTAATTAATATAATTATGATATTATTTGTTACAATATTACTATTATATTATATTATATTACAATTCAAAAAAAATTTAGATTAAGAAGATTGTAAATTTTAAATTTTATTAGGGGTATTATACGTATTATGAAAGTTTCATTAATTATACTCTGTTGATTCTCACACAATCTAAAAGCTAAAGCTGTCTTTAGGCTACTTCTGATTTTGACTGTAGATTCTTGAAAAATTCTTTAAAAAACACTTTTGAGGAGATTTACCAAACACTAAAATCAGCGTTTGCTACAAGCAGAAGTCGATTTTGAGAGGGAAAAGTAATACCAAACTAAGCCTAAGTGTGTTGTATCTTGTTACAATTTGATTAGCATTACTTCCTCAATTTCAATATTTTTCTTAAAAAAAAATAGTATTGAGTATTCTGCTTTCCATGGCCAAAAGCCTAAGGGGTTGTTCTTTTACATTTTGGAGTTAGGATGACTTGAGTGATGATTTTGAGTTGAGTTTGAGTTATAATTTAAGTTGAAGTTGTAACTTGAGTTTGTGTTTGGATGTGCACATTTGAGTTATGATTTGAATTGAGAATCTTTTTGAGTTTGTGTTTGGATAAGTCAAAACTTAAATTTGTATTTAGATAGTATTTTAATAAAAACTCAATGGTGATGAATAATTTTAATAGGCTATATGAGTGGGGTTTTATTCGTCTTTTCGTTGTGAATGCATAGAAAAAAAAATCTTCTCAATCAGAATTAAAACGAAAAAGTTATGGCATTTTTAAGAATAGAAAACGTATTGTTCATTAATTTGAGTTCAAGTTTATGAACTCGAGTTGAAGGGAAAACTGGAACTCCAGTTTAGCCCCAAACTCGAGTTCAAACTCAAATTCGAGTTCAAACTCAAATTCAAACTCGAGTTCAAACTCAAATTCAAACTCGAGTTCAAACTCAAATTCAAACTCGAGTTCAAACTCAAATTTTACAAAAGAACATAACTCAAATTCAAACTCGAGTTCAAACTCAATTATTTGTTACAATATTACTATTATATTATATTATATTACAATTCAAAAAAAATTTAGATTAAGAAGATTGTAAATTTTAAATTTTATTAGGGGTATTATAGGTATTATGAAAGTTTCATTAATTATACTCTGTTGATTATCACACAATCTAAAAGCTAAAGCTGTCTTTAGGCTGCTTCTGATTTTGACTGTAGATTCTTGAAAAATTCTTTAAAAAACACTTTTGAGGAGATTTACCAAACACTAAAATCAGCGTTTGCTACAAGCAGAAGTCGATTTTGAGAGGGAAAAGTAATACCAAACTAAGCCTAAGTGTGTTGTATCTTGTTACAATGTTATTAGCATTAATTCCTCAATTTCAATATTTTTCTTAAAAAAAAATAGTATTGAGTATTCTGCTTTCCATGGCCAAGAGCCTAAGGGGTTGTTCTTTTACATTTTGGAGTTAGGATGACTTGAGTGATGATTTTGAGTTGAGTTTGAGTTATGATTTAAGTTGAAGTTGTAACTTGAGTTTGTGTTTGGATGTGCACATTTGAGTTATGATTTGAATTGAGAATCTTTTTGAGTTTGTGTTTGGATAAGTCAAAACTTAAATTTGTATTTAGATAGTATTTTAATAAAAACTCAATGGTGATGAATAATTTTAATAGGCTATATGAGTGGGGTTTTATTCGTCTTTTCGTTGTGAATGCATAGAAAAAAAAAATCTTCTCAATCAGAATTAAAACGAAAAAGTTATGGCATTTTTAATAATAGAAAACGTATTGTTCATTAACTTGAGTTCAAGTTTATGAACTCGAGTTGAAGGGAAAACTGGAACTCGAGTTTAGCCCCAAACTCGAGTTCAAACTCAAATTCAAACTCGAGTTCAAACTCAAATTCAAACTCGAGTTCAAACTCAAATTTTACAAAAGAACATGAACATGAATAAAGTTGGGGTTGTTCTTTTATCGTTTTTGAGTTAGGTGACTTGAGTGTAGATTTTGAGTTGAGTTTGAGTTATAACTTGAGTTGAAGTTGTAACTTGAGTTTGTGTTTGAGTGAGTCAAAACTTGAATTTGTATTTAGATAGTATTTTAATAAAAACTCAATGCTAATGGAAAATTTGAATAGGATATGTGGGTGGGGTTTTATTCATCTTTTCATTGTGAACGCATATAAAAAAAATCATCTCAATCAGAATTAAAACGAAAAAGTTATAGCATTTTTAAGAATAGAAAAAATATTATTCATTAATTTGAGTTCGAGTTTCTGAACTCGAGTTAAAAGGGAAACTTGAACTTGAGTTTTAGTCCCAAACTCGAATTCAAACTTGAGTTCAAACTCGAGTTCAAACTTAAAAGAACATAAACTTGAATAAAGTTGTAACTCGAGTTGTTTTTTTTTTTTTTTTTTTGAGTTTTGACTCAAGAAAGGGGCTGCCAAACAACCCCGTTATAACTCGAGTTCAAACTTTTTCTGAGTTTTGTTGTAAAAGAACAACCCCTAAAAATACAGAAGTGCTAGATATAAGAATGTTACTAGTTTGGAGAAACGGCATATAAACATAGTTAGAACTATGTTATTGATGTAACAATAAATAGATACTTATAGGCGCTTATAGAGAAAATTTACTTTAGAATTATATGAGTTCAGATTTTTATCTCTTATTTTTTGTTAATATTTTTTTGACTGACATAATTATTTAACTAAGAAGGATTTAATCAATAATAAAAAGTAAAAATGCAGGCCCATAAATATTAAGTGGTATTTTGTCGCCTTTCCCTATGCATATGATATAGGTACCACAACTTACCAAATAAACATGAGTTGTAATTAAGCTTATTAAAAACTAAAAAGGATGCCTAACTAGATCACTACATTTTAAGAACTGTTACAATACATTCTTTTCTTGTCTATCTTCTTTCATCTCTCAGGCAAACTCATATTTGGTCCAATTAGAATTTATTATTTCTCTATTCACAAATCAATATATAATATAGATGGATGCATATCATATAATATATAGTATACTTAATACTATGCTATTATATTTGAATATATAGTATTATTACACCTATATTATAATTCTACTTAATATATATTTTACATTACGTGTCTTTCTCTCAAACAGCTTGTAGTCGCTACGTTGCTACGTACGTCCTCACCACAAAACAATCTTGATTCTCTCTCTCATAAATCTCATTCTTCTTCTCCAATAGTGGAACACAAGACAAGTAGCGGCGACCAAAGACTCTTTCTTCGATGGAAGATCTTAACCAACCGCTTCTACAACAAGCGTCGCGAGAACCACAAGATCTTGAGCATGATCAAGATCAAGAAAGTAAATTACAAGATTATTATAACGTCGACCGTACATCGAGAGTCTGCTCTGAATCCAAGAAGCTATGGCTCATCGTCGGTCCCGCCATCTTCAGCCGCATTGCCGCCTTTTCCATGAACGTCATCACGCAATCCTTCGCCGGCCACCTTGGCGACGTCGAGCTCGCTTCCATTTCCATCGCCAACACCGTCATTGTTGGCTTCAATTTTGGTCTTTTGGTGCGATTAATCGATCACATATTTGTTTATTAATTTATTTTTTATTTTTTTATAATTAGACATGTGAATTTGTTATTTTTGTTAGAAAATAATAATAACATATTTTTTTAAACTTCTCTTAACTTCAAGACGTGCTCCGCTCCACGTAAGAAAAATTATAACTGTTGATTTCAAAAAGTTGATTTCAATAGCATCTTATTGTATTAAGAAAAATTATAACTGTGTCTCCATTAAATAATTAAAATATGTATTATATCTTTACTGTTAGTTAAAAAATTATTTATTTAAAAAAAAAAAAAGTTTATGACTCCGCCGCCGCCACTGGCTTCGCAGTTAGGGATGGCGAGTGCATTAGAGACACTGTGCGGACAGGCTTTTGGAGCAAAGAGGTACGACATGTTAGGAATTTACATGCAAAGATCATGGATTGTCCTCTTCATGTGCTGCTTCTTGTTGCTGCCCTTCTACATCTTCACGGGGCCAATTCTTAAGCTCCTCGGCCAGCCCGACGAGGTCGCGGAGCAGTCGGGTTTGGTGGCGCTGTGGATGATCCCTCTGCACTTCAGCTTCGCCTTTCAGTTTCCGCTACAGAGATTCCTCCAGTGCCAGCTCAAGAACCACGTTATTGCTTGGGTTTCCCTTGTTGGCTTGGCGGCTAATGTGGTCACGAGTTGGCTTTTTGTTTACGTCTTGGACTTCGGCGTTGTTGGGGCCGCCATTGCTTTGGACATTTCTTGGTGGGTCTTGGTTTTTGGGTTGTTTGGTTATGCTGCCTTGGGTGGGTGTCCCCTCACTTGGACTGGTTTCTCCATTCAGGCCTTTTTCGGCCTCTGGGAGTTCTTCAAACTATCTGCCGCTTCAGGACTCATGCTTTGGTACGTATTATTCTACAAATTAAAACCTTCAAAATTAACGTCAAATATTAGTGGTAATGGTTACATTATTGTTTTTCATTTGATAATTGTCCTGCTAGTATGTCATTATGTTTATGGCCTCGTTTATTTCACCGATTCGAGTTTTACTATAGTAAAATGTTATCAGAAACGGTCACGTTTAATTTTTTTATTACAGTAAAAAATTCTTACATAAAGTCGCATCTTAACTCAAATTAAAAATTCGAATCAGTGAACTAAATGAGCTCTAAGAGATTGTGACTTATGGGCCACCCCAACAACACCTTTTGCCACTCAAATGGTTCCAACTTCCATTGTCCCATTCCACCTTCTCTAAAGTAATGGAACACACTCATATCTCTTTGTAGCCATTGGTGTCGTTTTCTCTGATTCTTCCACCCACTTTATTTGCACGAAACTTGGGTGAAATTTATCTGAGAATTCTCTGCCCCATATGCGCTTCCCATTTTCGAAAATCTCAGGTGGGACTAAGTAATGAAAGCTGACGTTTTTTCAGCTCAAATTAATAGAATGATGCTCTGTAGATACTCCATTATAATTTGCTTTTCGATGCTCCTTCAAACTCTTTTTAGGGCATATTTTTATTTATTTTTTCTATTCGACTCTTTCCTAACACATTTTCCTGAATTTTATTGCTATATCTATTCCTATCTTTAGAGCTGTTCATGGGTTAGGTTGGTGTAGGGTAGGATTTTTTCTTTCACCGCCTCAAAGGGTGCAGATTGCACATGTTTGGCCTCAACGATGTTAAAAAAATTTCACAACCTAATAATGTTTGGGTTGGGTTGGGGCGGTGTGGGGTGGGTTGGGTGGTCGATTTCAACATTTAAAAAATTAAAGACTCAAAGTTCAATCCAACATTCAAAGTTCATCATCAAATATAAATAATAACTCCAACATTCAAACATATAGAAATTCAAAGTTCAAGCCAACATCAAACATAAAGCACAGTAGTCCATCCAACATCAAACATAAAGCAAACATAAATTAGCCTACACTCATATATTAGTCTTAACATAAAGCAAACATGGAGGCTTAATTCAAACATGAAGAAACTAGAGTCTAAATGGGTTTCTTGCCTAGGGTTAGATATTAGATGAGGGGTGTGAGGGTCATTATAGGCCCAACCCACACCCCATCCCAAAACTTCAGGCCAGACATTAAATGGGCCGAAAAAAAAATTGGGAGAAAGAGGAAAATAGACCAAAACTTAAGATGAATTAAAATTAATAGGCCAATAGTTTACATAAGTTAATAAATAGGCTAAATTACTGTTTTTGTCCATAACTTGTCTGGCTATGAATCATAACTTGACAAGTTTATCCATAACTTATCTGATTATGAGCCATAACTTGATAAGTTATGGCATATTAATTTCTATAACTAAAAATTAACCTATATACTTTCTTAAACTTTTCATATTGACCTATTTTCTACTATTTCTAAAAAACATTTAATACTAAAAATGTATTTTTCAAGTTAGGTTAGATTGAAATGGGGTGGGTTGGACCTACGAGTTTTGCAGATTTATGAACAGCCCTACCTATCTTCTAAGTGAGAATAGGTTTCTCTTGTTTTGGGTGGGGAGAGTTGCGTTTCGTAGTCCCCTGTTTGGTTGCCTCACTTTTTTTTCTTTTCCTTTTTAGCCTTATTTTTTTATTCTTTTTCTTTTTCATTTCTTCTTTTAACTTTCTTATCTTTTTTTATTGCATCTTTTAACCTTTAATTTTTATATTTTTAAATATATCTCATTTAAATACTTATTACGGTTATTTAAATTTTTTTAATTCCTTATTAAATTAATTTATTCTCAAGTGTGTCTCCATATAAATATCTTTTACCTGTAATCCTCATAAATTTCAATTATAATTGCGAAACATTTCGCACAAATATGTTTTCTTAAGTTTTTATCTTTTTTTCCTGTCTTTTACTTTAAATCTTTTTCCTTATTTTTGTTTTTATTTCTCTCATCTTTTTTTTTCCTTCCTTTTTCTCACAATTTATATAATTTTTGTTTTAAATCGGTCACTCGTGCAAAGGGCTCGTTTTTAACTAGTTAATAATTAAAAGTTAAAGTTCTACAATCAAATTGTCTGATGAATTAGGAAAGAGGCTTAAGAAATATAACAATAAAGTTTAGGAAAAATACGTCAGCATAAAGAAAAAAGTGTTGGGATAAATAAGGAAAGAAAGGGGGGTGGTGGGGGGAGGATAAATAAGAAAAGAAAAATAATTTAATAGAAGGATGTAGAAGGTTTGACGATGTCCACATAAAAGAGATATCAAAGCAAAAACAATTTTAAATCAGACGTGATTTGTCGTCAGAATTTTTTCTAAATTACTTTTGACTTTTTTCCTGAAGTTTATTGCTATATTAATAATTAAAAGTTGAAGTTGTACAGTCTAATTGTCAGGTGAATTAGGAAAGAGTTTTTAAGAAACACAACAATAAAGTTTACAAAAAATATGTCAGCAAAGAATTATAACAAGAAAGGAAAAAAGAAAAAGAAAAAGAAAAAGTGTAGGGATAAATGAGAAAAGAAAAAAAAGTTTCAACTTTAGATATGAGAAAAACCTTACTTTACAAAAAGGTTTCACGATATCCGCATAAGAAAGAGATATGAGAGTAAAAACAAATTTAGATCTTTTGATTAGCCAAAAAAAAAATCCTTTGAATTAGACATGTGATTTGTCATCAGAATTTTTTCTATTAAATTACTTTTGACGGGGGATGGTGACGTTCAGGATTTTAGAATATTTTTAAAGTAGGGAATAAGGAAAAGTCGTCTATATCGAAAATTATTCTGTTAATTTGACTTTGTTAATGTGGTAATCTATAGTTGGATGGGTGAAATTGTGATGAAGCATCGATATTTAATTGGAGGAACGGTAAAAGAGAAAGTGAAAGAGAACGAGAGCAATTTTATTGGTTGAAGAAAAGTGACATTAATCATTACCAATGCATGAATATTAATATTGATTAGCATTGTCATGTCATGACTAAATTTGTATTGTTTATATAATTTGTATTTTTATTGCTCATGATATTCGCTTAAAAAAATTGACAATCATTTTTTTAATAAGATGACTTTTAATTAGTGTTCATTTTCTTGGATTCTTTTTGATAATGGATGTGCAGCTTGGAGAACTGGTACTATAGGATATTGATTTTGATGACTGGGCATTTGAAGAATGCAACAGTGGCTGTGGATGCATTATCAATCTGGTAAGAAAATCTTATGTTGTTTTTTGGCTTTTGGTAAGAACATATAAATAGGTCTAGTATTGAACAAGATTTTGGACTCAATTTTAACGAAGTTTTCTTCCCCATGTTCCTATTTTTAATTGATTAATTCTGTTGTTCAGCATGACTATTAATGGTTGGGAGATGATGATTCCTCTCGCATTCTTTGCTGGTACCGGGTATGTATTAATTCAAATAACTATTTATTCATCTTTTCCATTCTATTTGTCAAATTCAAAAAATAAAATAAAATTGACGTTTAGAAGTTTTTTATGAATTGGAAACGATTGTCCATGAGAAACGGAAGTCAGAAAAATGAATACATTGTAATGACGTTAATTATCTAGTAGGGGCAATCTCTTCATCATTTGTTGTTTTTCGTGCATAATTTTTGTTACGAGTACTACTACGCACGTAGCATTAGTTTTTCTTTGCTTGTATAATATTTATGAAGCATTTTAGTCCATCTCATGCAAAAAAACGCATAATTAATATTAATACGGACGTCAGTGTGAAAACTAAATGGTGTGTTTGAAACTTGTTCCGAAATGATTTTGTTTTTTATATGAAAATGGAAATAAAAACGTTTTCAATCTCATACATAAATCATTTTTGAAAATGCGTCTGGTAGTTTTATCAAGAGATTGTTTTCTGTATAAAAAAACTCATTAATGTCTCTCTCTCTGCTCGAAAGAGGAAAAAATGAAAATAAAAAATAAAAAAAATGACTAAAAGTCATTTTACATTTCTCTCTCATTTTACACTAAACTAAAAAATCATTTTCATTTCCGTTTTTTGTCTTTATTGCGTCAAACGTTGTTTTAGAAACATTTTCATTTTTTTTCTCAAAAAACGTGAAAAAAACAAGATCAATTCTAAACATGGCCAAAATTGACCACATCTAGTGTTTAAGAACATCACTTAAACATCAGTAGTCTCATAAATAAATGTCCATGGAAACAAGCAAAGAGAACGACTACATAATGCAGAGATGGGATACAGAGCTAATTAGCTAGTCAAGGATGGCCAATTTTGGTGGTCCAACATGATCAGAAAAACCAATGTGACACGTAGTGATTTACATATTCATCTATTACTCTTTTATCATTTAGAGAAATACTTAGCAACACTTTTTTTTTTGTTACTTTTTTTATCACTCTTTACATTAATTGTTTGAAATTTAGACTCCATTATCACATTTTCTGTTTAAATAATATAACTAATTAATAGTGTAGTAATCATTGTTAATGTGATTATCACTTATAATATTTGCATCATTTCTCCACGAAATATCTGTTGGACCATGTTTCTGAAGTGCACAAATATACAAGACGAAATGAATTTAATTTACAGCTTTATATTTATGTTTTTTTTTTTTTTTTGTTAACATGAGTACAAACAGTCACTCGAAAAGATCACCTTTCTCATGAAATTCACAGAGTTAGGGTAGCAAACGAGCTAGGTGCCGGAAATGGCAGGGCTGCTAAATTTGCCACCATAGTGTCGGTGGTGCAATCTACTATGATTGGTCTCGTCTTCTGCGTTCTCATCGTCGTATTCCATGACAAGATTGCGTACATTTTCTCCTCCAGCACCGACGTCCTGCGTGCAGTTGATGAATTCTCGTCCCTCTTAGCCGTGTCAATTCTGCTCAACAGTGTTCAGCCTGTTTTATCCGGTTAGCTTTCTCATCCTGTTTTCCATTATCTTTGGCTCTATTCTGTTTGATTCAGCCAAGTAATTAATGGTTAATTATCCCAGAATATATATATATATATATAACTAGAGCTTGATTAGTACTAATTAAAACATATATTCTTGATCGTCACAGGAGTAGCTGTTGGATCCGGATGGCAAGCAATGGTTGCCTACGTAAACCTTGCTTGCTACTACATTATTGGTCTCCCACTTGGATTTCTGATGGGATGGTTCTTCCATATGGGTGTCATGGTAAGTTCAGCCCATTCATCTCTTCCACAGCATAATGGTACTAGTCACGTTGAAATATAATACAAAATTTAGAATATTTGACAAAAAACAAAATTAAAATCATTATATTCGTTCATGATTCTGAATCATAATTCATGGTTCTCTATAGTGTTTTTCTCTCATAAAAAACACACGTTAAACGACAATGATTCTGAATTATGGTTATGAATCCATCAACCAAATGTTAAAACATTCCAAAAGACTATATTTTAATTCCATTCTTATGAACATGTCATGTAGTGGAATTTTCAAAAAAAAAAAAAAAAAAAAAAAAAAAAAAGGGGGGTTACAATAGAGGATTGGTCCATCACCTACCTAAAATAAACGTTTTATTTACTAATATCGTTGAAAATGTCCAGTGTCCAGTTTTACTCGGTAAATATAGAATTTTCGATTAATGTAGTTGAATAAATATTTAATTTACTCAGAGATTTACCAATTAATCTAGTTAATAAATATGAAATTTATCGTTTAATTAAAGCAGTAAACATCATGTATTTCTCTTTATACCAAAAAAAAAAAAGAATTGGCCATTGGGCTATGTTTAAACTCTCTCCCGTACAAAGCCGAAAAGAAGCCAATTCATGTAAGAGGCCCATTGCACAAAATGCTAGATATATATTCCATATTTCCATTTTTGGATTTTATATATGGTGGGCTCAGAGAAAAAAAAAAAAAAAGTGGTGGAGGGACATAAATATGAAATGAAATAATTAACTTATAACATATTGCCCTTATCATCTATGTCTGACAGGGTATATGGGGTGGTATGATCTTTGGAGGAACTGCAATTCAGACGATGATATTGGCTATCATAACAATACGATGCAATTGGGAAGAAGAGGTAATTATTAGAATGCTATCTTAACGCGACAAAAATTATATTTAACTTTATATATTAAAATTTCCCTTTGTTCCACATTCGAGCTCGATCGCATAACATCTGTTATATATATGTTTAATATTGTAATGTTTAATCTGCAGGCTGAGAGAGCAAGCATACGTGTTAAAAGGTAGTCAACCACTATTAATCTAGATCATAAACAATTAGGACTTGTTCGGTTTTTTTTTTTAAGTTATGGTGATTTGAGTAAAAATTTTAAATTGAATTTGAGTTATAATTTGAGTTGAAGTTGTGACTTGAGTTTGTGTTTGGATGTGCACATTTGTGTTATAATTTGAATTGAGAATCTATTTGAGTTTGTGTTTGAGTAGATCAAAACTTAAATTTGTATTTAAATAGTATTTTAATAAAAACTCAATGGTGATGAAAAATTTTAATAAGGTATATGAGTGGGATTTTAGTCGTCTCTTCGTTGTGAATGTATAGAAAAAAATCATCTCAATCGGAATTAAAACGAAAAAGTTATGACATTTTTAAGAATAGAAAAAATATTTTGTTCATTAACTTGAGTTTGAGTTTAAGAACTTAAGTTTAATGGAAAACTTGAATTCATATTTTAACCCCAAACTCTAGTTAAAACTCAAGTTCAAACTTAAATTTTACAAACGAACGTAAACTTGAATAAAGTTGTAACTTGAGCTCAAATTTTTTTGAATTTTACTCCAAAAAAATAAGCCTTTAGTGAACTAGCATCAACATACAATTAGACGTCCCAACAATATTGTACTATTTAATTTTGTGCAAGCCATCTTGGATCATTAATTAATATTTTTCTTTTTCTTAATTCTCGCCTATATATGTTTATATATATATATATATCCAATTGTTATAGTTTTCATTTGGCATTACCTATTTAGTTATTTCCCATACATAAGTCAATGTATAGTACTATTAATGAGTCAACTCGCACAAGTAGGGCTTAGGCATGTATATTGAAAATCAATCTTCCAATTTTCAATGCCACTTTCGGTTTTTTTTATCATACCCTGCTAATAACTTAATCAAATTCGTGCGTTGACATTATAAACCAACATACTTATAAATTCGTTTCTTTCATATATATATATAATTCGTTGTCCCAACTCGTGATCTCTATAACATAAGTTTATTAGCATAAGTAGAAAAAAATGATAATAAAAAGTAAAAAGTTGATTAGCATAATTGCACTTCTATTATATATTTTTCACCAATAACTGCTGAGGAAAGAAGATATATCGATATTGATTCAAAAAAGAAGTCTTTTTTTTCTATATTTACTGAATGAATACAAAAGAATACATAGCAGTACATAGAGACAATTCCGGGAACTAATCTAGGATATACAGCTAGGAGTATGGTTGACCTTTTCAAAAATAAAAACAGAGCACTAAATATTCCTACAATCTCTCTAATTTACAACTCACGCCAACACCTCCCTCAAGTTGGTGCATAGATATCACGCATGCTCAACTTATCAAGTGAGTTATAGAAGATCTTGCTAAAAACAGCCTTCATAAGTATGTCTGCTTGTTGGTCTTCAAATTTGACAAATGGAAATCTAACTATCTTGTCTTGAAGATTTTGTTTGATAAAATGTCGTTCCATCTCAATGTGTTTAGTACAATCATGTTGGATTGGATTACGGGAAATATCAATGGCTGCCTTATTGTCACAAAACAAATTCATTTTAGAGTTTGGAGCAAAGCCGATCTTTGTCATCAATCTCTTAAGCCACAAAAACTCGCAAAGTCCTTTTGCCATTCCTTTGAACTCGGCTTCAGTGCTGGACAACGCCACTACTTTTTGCTTCTTACTCCTCCACGTGACGAGATTACCCCCTACAAAGGTAACGTAGCCTGATGTAGACTTCCTATCCGAAACACTTCCTACCCAATCTGCATATGTATAACCATCAATTTTGAGATGATTATTCTTGGAGAACAGAAGTCCTGGAGTGGATTTCAAATAGCGGAGAATTCGAAACACTGTATCCATATGATATTCACCAGGAGAGTGCATAAACTGACTTATTATGCTTGCAGCATAGGCAATGTCCGGACGGGTGTGGGATAAATAGATTAGCTTACCCAGAAAACAGCCTTCATAAGTATGTCTGCTTGTTGGTCTTCAGATTTGACAAATGGAAATCTAACTATCTTGTCTTCAAGATTTTGTTTGATAAAATGTCGTTCCATCTCAATGTGTTTAGTACAATCATGTTGGATTGGATTACGGGAAATATCAATGGCTGCCTTATTGTCACAAAACAAATTCATTTTAGAGTTTGGAGCAAAGCCGATCTTTGTCATCAATCTCTTAAGCCACAAAAACTCGCAAAGTCCTTTTGCCATTCCTTTGAACTCGGCTTCAGTGCTGGACAACGCCACTACTTTTTGCTTCTTACTCCTCCACGTGACGAGATTACCCCCTACAAAGGTAACGTAGCCTGATGTAGACTTCCTATCCGAAACACTTCCTACCCAATCTGCATATGTATAACCATCAATTTTGAGATGATTATTCTTGGAGAACAGAAGTCCTGGAGTGGATTTCAAATAGCGGAGAATTCGAAACACTGTATCCATATGATATTCACTAGGAGAGTGCATAAACTGACTTATTATGCTGCAAGCATAGGCAATGTCCGGACGGGTGTGGGATAAATAGATTAGCTTACCCACTAATCTTTGATATATTTTCTTATTAGTTGGCACCTGATTTGGGTACTCTCCAAGCTTATGATTCTGGATGATTGGAGTGTCGGTTGGCTTACAATCAAGCAATCCTACTTCAGATAATAGATCTAACACATATTTCCTTTGAGAAAGAAATATATATTGTCTTGATCTAGCCACTTCAATTCCCAAAAAATATTTGTGTCCTCCAAGGTTCTTCATTTCGAATTCGGCTGCCAATTTCTTCTGGAGTCTAGAAATCTCTTCCACGTCATCCCCTATAATAATCATGTCATCCACATAGATTATTAAAGCGGTTACCTTTCCTTGCTGATGTTTCAAGAATAGAGTGTGATCCGAGTTGCTTTGTTGAAAACCATACTTCTTCAAAGCCAAGCTAAATCATCCGAACCATGCACGAGGTGATTCTTTCAATCCGTAAAATGCACGTTACAACTCACACACAACTCCTGCTTTTGATGGAATAATGTAGCCTGGTGGAATATCCATGTACACCTCCTCCTCGAGATTGCCATGGAGAAAGGCATTCTTTACGTCAAATTGGTGTAAAGGCCAGTCTAAGTTTGCTACAATAGACAACAAGACCCTGATAGTATTTAGTTTTGCCACCGGTAAAAAAGTCTCTTGGTAGTTTATTCCATAAATTTAGGTATACCCCTTGACTACGAGCCTCGCCTTGTTATGTTTAATGGAGAAAACCCATTTGCATCCTATTGTCTTCTTTCCCTTTGGCAATGGAACAAGATTCCACGTTTTATTTTTCTGCAATGCCTTCATCTCTTCTTTTATTACTTGAGCCCACTTTGGATTTGTTACAGCCTTTTGTATTCCACAGGGAACATGGCAAGAAGACATGTTGTGCGCAAATGCATTGAAAGGTTCTAATAATCTGAGTGGATACATGGTTGGCAATCGGGTATTTTGATCATCTTTCTTCAAAATCTGGTAAGTACCGATTTGGTGGCTTCCCACGATTATGTCTGAAAGGTAAGTTATAACTAACAGAAGTATCCAAGGCTTTAAGAGAATGAGGTGTAGTAGGAGAGCTTACCTCAGGAATATTCTCAAGAGCCAGGTCGAGTACTGAAGATTGAAGGGGTACTGTAATTTCAGTTTCCAATTCAGTTTCAGCTCTTGGAGTAGTGTCAGCATGATAAAGACTGTCGTTTGGAACAAAGTCAAGAAAAGAATTAAAAGAAAGAAGAAAAGAATCATGGTAGACTTAATTGATTGTGGGAATGTACACTCCAATCGGCAGAACTTCGAGGGTCTGCTTCCTCCCCTTACTTGCAATCTATCCAAGATTTGTACAAGTTTTCCTGTTAATTTTCCGATCCCCCATACTATCCCCCTTGCCCGCCTTTTATACACTTTTCCTCTAACAAAATTTCTCAGTAAGCTACTAACTAATACTAACACTTCCACAGCAAACTATAGACAGCCTTCCCAAACCAGAACCCCCCTTCCTAAACCTGTTTGTTCCCCTTAACATTTATTCCTCCTAACATTTATTCCTCCTAACATGCACATGCCTGAGTAAGGGCTTATCAATTACACCCCCCTTAAAAGAGTCACCTTGTCCTCAAGGTGTAAGTTAAGAAATTGCAACCGAGTGAAGGGTAATAAACCTGCCAACTCCAATTACAGCATTGGCAACTTTTCCCAGTCCAACCCTAATTACACAAGTTTCTCCATTCCCAGCCATAGTTGCACATATATTTATGGACGTAAATCTGATTTTTCTGAAATTGGCATTTGAAATATTTGTCTGAGCACAAGAAGCATAGGAATATGGTGACCTTTTCCAACTCTCATTGGGGTTGGCCTTAGTCTCTCTGAACTTAGAGAAATTTTAGAGAAATTTTAAGGCTCATGGTTGAAAACACTACCACCCGGGTCAAAAATTATACCAGAAAACCCATACCCATCACTAATTAGGCTGAAATTTGAAGATTCAATACATATCTTGTTGAAATTAGCCTCAATTTCCCCGATATCTTGAGGCCCAGCCCTTATTGAGCCATAGTTAGGCCCAATACTGTTGTACTTACGCAGCCCAGACCTAAACATGCAAAAATTGACCCTGCCCACTCTGTAACCACGAGAACCAACCTCAATTGCCGCATCCCGTGGCCGTCGTTCCATCACCGATCTCAGTCCAGTCCCCATCACCATCTCCCGAGGTAACCAACCCCCTTCTGACGGCCTTCTGCCTTCGTTCAGCCTCTCCCACCACGGGTCTTCGCAGTTTCGGTCAAACTCGCCATAACCCATAACCCTAACTCCCCTAGAAGCAGATCAAAGGCCTCCGCCCCTAAAACACCTCCGATCTGTCCTCCCTGTTGCGTTTGTCCGATTCCGACCAAGATCAGCCTCACCCAAACCAATTCGTCACCGATCTGCACCTCACGGTGCGGATCCCAGCCATTCTGACCCCCAACTTGCGAATCCAAATGCCTCTCATTATCGTTCGCCACCTCCGGCACCTTCCCTAAGCTGAATCTGGCGCCAATCAGCCCTTCTCGTCATGGAACTGGGGCTTCCAAGCCCCAACCGGCACCGATCTGCTTATTTGGTCGCAGATCGAACAGATTCAGGTCGAGATCATCCCCTCCGTTACGCGGTTCCTCCTCGCGAACAGTCACCTCCCTTGGCGGTCGTCCAATCTGCCCTCCCTTGTGCGGTTCCTCATGATTCCGGTCAGCATCTCCAAGTCTGAAAACTTAGGTTCAGCCACAACTCTTTCTTGCTCAATTCCCTCCGCCCGGCCTTCGACCCGCGACCCACTTCCTTACCCTAACTAGTTCCCCCTTCCCGAACCCTGACGGCGCCTGAACTGGAATCCTCCGCCGGCGGCTTAGCTTTCACCGTCAACCTTAAACGCTTCATTTGCTCCTCCATCAGACGACGCAATTCGGTAAGATTCTGACAGAAATCGGTAAGATTCTGATGGACATCGGCAAAATTTTGATTCATCTCAGCCCTAAATTCACCGATTCTTTTCTCCACTGAAGCTTTGACTTGTTGAATCTCCTTCTCCATCGTCTCAAATCTCTCCTCTGTTTTCCTGGCTGCCATAATCACCCAGAAACGATGCTCTAATACCAAAAGGATAAAGACTGTCGTTTGGAACAAAATCAAGAAAAGAATTGAAAGAAAGAAAAAAAGAATCACGGTAGACTTTATTGACTGTGGGAATGTACACTCCAATCGGCAGAACTTCGAGGGTCTGCTTCCTTCCCTTACTTGGAATCTATCCAAGATTTGTACAAGTTTTCCAGTTAATTTCCCGATCCCCCATACTATCCCTCTTGCCCCCCTTTTATACACTTTTCCTCTAACAAAATTTCTCAGTAAGCTACTAACTAATACTAATACTTCCATAGCAAGCTATAGACAGCCTTCCCAAACCAGACCCCCCCTTCCTAAACCTGTATATTCCTCCTAACATGCACCTGCCTGAGTAAGGGCTTATCACAGTACCAGTCTCTACTTCTTGCTTAGTGTCAGTTCTATTATCCTCTCTAACCACGGTTTCATTCTGTTCACTCATTAGACTATGAAGATGTTTTGTTTCTATTTGACTTTGAGTTTGTACGAGTTGGACATCTTTAAATGCCGACGTTGGACAGTCCCACCAATTCTGCTCTTCATTATGTATCTCCCCCTGAAGGGAAGAATTGGATATGGGAAATGAGAAATAACTTTCAAACTCCAAGAAAGTTACATCCATGGTGACCTAGGTACGCTTGGAGATGGGATTATAACACCGATAGCCTTTTTTATGTGTAGCATATAAAAAAAATACAACAAACTGTGCAAGGATCAAGTTTAGTGCGTTGATTCTTATGGAGATGAACGAAGGCAACACATCTAAAAACTCGAGGAGGAATTAACAAAACAGAAGGTAAGGACACGTGCTTAGAAAGAACCTATAGAGGGGTCTTGAAATTCAATACCTTCGAAGGCAAACAGTTCAACAAATGTACCGCTGTAACCATAGCATTATCCCAGTATTACTTGGTACATGTGCTCCAATCAATAATGCTCGGGCCATTTCTAACATATGCCTATTTTTATGTTCAGCAACGCCATTCTGTTATGGTGTTTGAGTACAGGAAGTTGTATGTAGGAGACCATGATTTTAAAAATAAGCTTGAAATTCTTGATTAACATATTCTCCACCAATATTAGAACAAAGAATCTGTGTTTTAGCTGAAAATTGAGTCTGAATCATAGCATGAAATGACTAAAACACACCAAACACATCATCTTTTGCGTCAGCAAGTACAACTAAGTCATGCGAGTACAATCATCAACAAATGTCACAAACCAACGAATACTAGAAACAATAATCACTGGGGAAGGTCCCCAAACGTCAGAATGAATTAAGGCAAATGGAATATAACTTTTATTCAAGCTTATTGAAAAAGGTACACGATGACTTTTAGCTAAAATGCAAGTTTCACATTTAAAGTCATAATCATGTAAATTGGGACACAAATCTTGAAATAAGTACTTCATATAACCAAATGATGGATGCCCTAAACGATGATGTCATAGCCAAATCAGTCTCTCCTTGACACTAGTCACATGTTGCATGTTATTTGCTTTACCAGAACTGAAATCATCCATGTAGTACAACCCCCCTCTCTTAGTACCGTGACCAATGATCTCCTTGGTGAGAATATCCTGAAAAAGACAGAAAGTATGATAGATTAGAGCAACACAATTCAATTCCTCAGTGGCTTGTCCTACTGACATCAACTTATTTGAAAGAGATGGTACCAGTAGGGTATTAGACAAAGAGATGGAGGGCGATAATGCAACAGTTCCAGTCCCTGTAACTGGATATGAGACCTCATTAGCATTAGCAACACTAGTTCGTCTTGGTTGGGTGGTCTTGATATCATTTGAATTGAATGTCATGTGGTCAGTTGCTCCGGAGTCAACAATCTAGCCATTGTAATTTTCCTGATTAGAACTAAGTAGTGCATGGCCACAGTTACCTTGATAATTGAGAGAAGGTGAATCATTTGATGTTTCCACTTCTGGAATAAAGGATAACTGATTTTCTGCATTTACTAAAGCAGCTCGGCCTTATTCTCCATTTGCTTATCGTTGTTTTCGTGCCTTGAGTTCATTCCACCATTCTGGATACCCATGTAACTTGAAGCAAGTTTCACAAGTATGTTTCATGTTCCTACAATGGGTACATCCCCCTTCTGAATTCGCCTTGGCCTTTGAGGTTGTTTTCTGCTTTCCACCACTTGTAGAGGAAGACTCAGTTTTGGAAACTTGGAGCAGGTGGCTGTTGGAGTCCCATATTGATCCCTTTATATGCCATTGTAGCTCTAGGGATGGATTTCGTGCCTGACATCATTATCGATTGTCTAATATCCTCCCTCCGAACGTGAGCGTAGGCTTGTTCAACAGTAGGAAACGGTCGTATCTGGAGCACATCGGCCCAAATCTTATCTAGCCGATCATCCAATTGCCATCATTCTAACATGTGCCTATTTTTATGTTCAGCAACGCCATTCTGTTATGGTGTTTGAGTATAGGAAGTTGTATGTAGGAGACCATGATTTTAAAAATAAGCTTGAAATTCTTGATTAACATATTCTCCACCAATATTAGAACGAAGAATCTGTGTTTTAGCTGAAAATTGAGTCTGAATCATAGCATGAAATGACTAAAACACACCAAACACATCATCTTTTGCGTCAGCAAGTACAACTAAGTCATGCGAGTACAATCATCAACAAATGTCACAAACCAACGAATACTAGAAACAATAATCACTGGGGAAGGTCCCCAAACGTCAGAATGAATTAAGGCAAATGGAATATAACTTTTATTCAAGCTTATTGAAAAAGGTACACGATGACTTTTAGCTAAAATGCAAGTTTCACATTTAAAGTCATAATCATGTAAATTGGGACACAAATCTTGAAATAAGTACTTCATATAACCAAATGATGGATGCCCTAAACGATGATGTCATAGCCAAATCAGTCTCTCCTTGACACTAGTCACATGTTGCATGTTATTTGCTTTACCAGAACTGAAATCATCCATGTAGTACAACCCCCCTCTCTTAGTACCGTGACCAATGATTTCCTTGGTGAGAATATCCTGAAAAAGACAGAAAGTATGATAGATTAGAGCAACACAATTCAAAACCTCAGTGGCTTGTCCTACTGACATCAACTTATTTGAAAGAGATGGTACCAGTAGGGTATTAGACAAAGAGATGGAGGGCGATAATGCAACAGTTCCAGTCCCTGTAACTGGATATGAGACCTCATTAGCATTAGCAACACTAGTTCGTCTTGGTTGGGTGGTCTTGATATCATTTGAATTGAATGTCATGTGGTCAGTTGCTCCGGAGTCAACAATCTAGCCATTGTAATTTTCCTGATTAGAACTAAGTAGTGCATGGC
This sequence comes from Morus notabilis, assembly GCF_000414095.1. Taxonomy (NCBI): domain Eukaryota; kingdom Viridiplantae; phylum Streptophyta; class Magnoliopsida; order Rosales; family Moraceae; genus Morus; species Morus notabilis. The sequence goes on from NW_010361652.1 coordinate 386,165, forward strand.
CACAGTTACCTTGATAATTGAGAGAAGGTGAATCATTTGATGTTTCCACTTCTGGAATAAAGGATAACTGATTTTCTGCATTTACTAAAGCAGCTCGGCCTTATTCTCCATTTGCTTATCGTTGTTTTCGTGCCTTGAGTTCATTCCACCATTCTGGATACCCATGTAACTTGAAGCAAGTTTCACAAGTATGTTTCATGTTCCTACAATGGGTACATCCCCCTTCTGAATTCGCCTTGGCCTTTGAGGTTGTTTTCTGCATTCCACCACTTGTAGAGGAAGACTCAGTTTTGGAAATTTGGAGCAGGTGGCTGTTGGAGTCCCATATTGATCCCTTTATATGCCATTGTAGCTCTAGGGGTGGATTTCGTGCCTGACATCATTATCGATTGTCTAATATCCTCCCTCCGAACGTGAGCGTAGGCTTGTTCAACAGTAGGAAACGGTCGTATCTGGAGCACATCGGCCCAAATCTTATCTAGCCGATCATCCAATTGCCATCAAGGAAAATATAAACCCTATCTTCCTGTAGAGCCAGATTGTTCTTCTGTATATCAACGGCGCACTCCATCGGGTTAGGGCGGCGAAAATCAATCTCTCTCCCCAACCCTTGAAGTGTATTGTAATAGGTCTCAATGGGCCCTCCGGCTTGCCTCATTCTAGTCACCTGCCTTTTTAAATTATAGACTTGGGATGTGTCAGTTCCATCAAAATAAGTTATAGCAATCGCATCCCAACTGTTGGTTGAGGTTGAGGAAGTTCCCCATTAATATATCCCAATTTGTCTTTGCCAGAGATATACATCTCAGCAACTTGGGACCCTAAGGCATAGTTGGTGCCGTCCAACTTAATGCCGATTTGTGTAGCGGACGAATCGTGGTTCAATACATGGGTCTGGTCCTGGTTCTGAGTTAAGACTTGCTTCATTCTAGTAATCAAATCTTCAAGGATGGCGATGGTTGAGTTCTCACCGAATTGTTGGTCCACCACCAAGTCTGTTGGTTCCGTCATTGTTTCTGATCACTACTGGGCTTTTCTGGTTTAGATTTGGTTGTAGCAGAAATCCTAAACGAAACCCTAGGATCAATGCTCTAATACCATGATTCAAAAAAGAAGTCTTTTTTGTATATTTACTAAATGTCTACAAAAGAATATATAGCAGTACATAGAGACAATTACAGGAACTAATCTAGGATATACAGCTAGGAGTATGGTTGACCTTTTCAAAAATATAAACATAGCACTAAATATTCCTACAATCTCTTTAATTGACAACTCACGCCAACAGATATATCATTATATTTAACATACCTAATGGTTTCGGGATACGACTTCATAGTCTGCAAAATCAATCTAGTTTTTCGGTGAATTACTTTGGAGTGGTTCTATATGCGCGCTTTTTTTTTCTCTTTATATCCCTTTTAAATTAAAAATTCCTATTACAAAAAGAACATCACATAAAAGGACAAAAAAGGACAATTTGCTAGACTTCACTACAAAATTGAATTTTATCATAAAAAAGAAACTAATTAGAGTTTTTTTTTTTTTTTTCTCTCTCTCTATACACCCACATGTCATATGCCCAAATTATAAACACTATTGCTATTGTAAAATCTGTAACAAAATCATAATTTTTTACTTTTCAATGACTATTCAAAAAATTGCATGAAGATATGTCAATTTTTTCTTTATGCGACTCTCTTACGTAATTTTTTTCGTGTTAATTATTATTTTTTGCTGATCATCTTTTTTACAAGGCTAATTATCTCTCCGGGATTGTGCCTTGGTTCGCGCTGTCTTTTACTCTTTTTCAACCATAAGTCATTTATGTATCCATTGGTCAGCAGGTTTGCACTTCTTTTACCTTTTTTTTTTTTTTTTTTTTTTTTTTTTTTTTTCTCTACACACGCCGAAAGTTTCAGCCAAAAGAAAATTAGAGATAAAGAAATGTAGTATTAAAGTAACAAATTAAAATAAAATGGAGAGTGTAAAAAGAAAAAGAAAATAATAAACAATAAATAATATTTTTGAAATAATTAATGTAATTTAAAATGATAAGGGTAGGTAAAAGGTAAATTTAATTATTTAAAAATTATATAAGATATGTAGTTAGAATGGAGTGTGAAGAGTAAAAAGGAAGCTGTGAATAAAATCATCCATTACTAATTTCCCAACCATGTTGTTTGTGATTAATAACTTATTTAATTACTCTACCAAAACGTGAATATACTTTTCCAAGCTTCAAAAGAAGAATATTCTAAAAAGGAAAACAAAAAACAAAATGGAAGAGAAAAGAATCAGTGGGAAGAAACATTCAAAGCTGAATGCTGTTGGTTAAACCTAATCGGTGCTTATAGCCCCATCTGTCCAGAGATGAAGGGGTCGTGGAAATAAAACAAACTTAAGGAAACAAACTTCGTCCCTCGCATCAGGAGGGTGTCAATATATCACAAAGATTACAATATGTCACACTACTACAATTTGACCTATTTGCAACAAAATTATTTACGACGACATTTGTCGATGAAATTATTTGTGATGACATTTGTCGGCGCAAATAAGTGAATATTTACAGCGACATGTCGTCACAAATAATTTTGTACAACTGAAAAAATAATGTCGTCGCAAAAATATCACATGTCATCACAAATAATGGTTGGCGCTAGATCTCGTATGGCGTGAACTTTTAGCGCCAAAAAAACATTTTTTTGTGACGATATATCTTCGCAACTAGTCCATTATTTACGACCCAAATAGTCCCACACAAATAAATTTTATTTTATTTTATTTCCCGAGCAAAAAGGATTATTTTGACGGGTGGCAAATTTTTTTTGCGACGACCATAAAAGGCGGGGAAATTGGGCGGGACCCCGCAATTTGTGACGACATAATAATTCAAGAACCTTCCTTCAGTAAAATATAGGTGTCGTCACAAATAATAATTCCATAACCTTGCTTCTCAACCCTAAATAATTTAGTTATATTTGCGACAACATTTTGCGTCTGTTATATGCCCACGAGCAGAGGCTCCTCCTCCATTTTCTCCGATCGGTCTCTCTCTCTCTCTCTCTCTCTCTCTCTCTCTATCTCTCTCTCTCTCTATCTCTCTCTCTCTCTCTCTCTCTCTCTCTCACTCAGCCTCTCACAGATTTTTTACGGTTTTCTCACCCCAAACTCTCAAAATCTCTTTGTATTCTCTTCAAAATCAACAATATTGTATGTTTTATTTTTTTTTTCATCCAAAAAATCCCAAAATCTAAAATTCTGCCGCCCCTGCCGAAATCCACCGCCGCCGCCCTTTGTCCCTGTTAATCTTGCCGTTTTCAACCCCCCTTTCAATGGGTTTGAATTTTGTAAGTTTTTTTGGTCTGAATTATTATATTTAGTAGTTTAAAATTTATGAGTTTTTTTATTTGAATTGTATATAATTATAGATGATAAATCTTAAATTTTGATTTATAGATTTTAGAATTTTAGAATTAGTATATAATTTGAAATTTAGATTATAGATTAAATTTTAGATAATAAATTTTGATATTGTTGAAATTTGATATTGAGATTGTTGAAATTTTAAGATTATAATTTGATTTAGGTTGAGATTAAAAGTTTTAATAATTGTTCTCGGTGGCACATCTTGCAGTTATGGTATGCCAAAATCTTTTAAAAACTGTTTTTTACAGGTTTGAATTTTTAGATAATAAGAAAAATATGTCGTTATAATGCTGAAATTTTATTAAAATATATTAATTTTAAGAATTTAATTAATAAGAATTAGTTATATTAATAGAAAGAAAATTAAAAATTAATTATAAACATTATGAGTGCAACAATAAAAAAATAACTTGTTCATAAAATTTGATAAAACTTACAAAATTGAAGCATGAAATGTTAAACTTTCTTTATAAACGTGATTATATAGTCACAAGAAAATATGAAGTATGATTAGATGTGTTATTATTTTTATAGTCAAGATGTCAATTGACAAGAGTTGGATACATCTGAAAAAATGGTTGTCTGATCATTATTGGGAAGGGTTATTTGCGTTTATCAATATTGCCAAAGATTATGTCGATAAAAGTGGTTGTACAAGTTGTCTATGTCAGAGGTGTTTAAACCATAAGTGTTTTCTTGTAGAAATAGTTAGAGCACACATACACCAATATGGTTTCAATCCTTTATATACGACGTGGTATTACCATGGTGAAGACGATGTTGTGATAAATCTAATAAATGAATCAGTTGACGAGATGGTTGCATTTATACATGATTTTGTTGGAAATAACTCTGATCATGATATGATGGAGGAAGTAGAAGCTGACGTGTTAGGTGATGCACAACACGATGAATTTAAAGAGTTGTTATCTGAGCCCAAATCGGCATTGTATCCAGGGTGTACTAAGTATTCCTCATTGAATTTTTTGCTGAAACTCATGCATTTAAAGGTGCTGCACAAATGGTCCAATGAGTATGAACTCTGTTTTGAAGCTGTTGAAAGATGCATTTCCTGAAGGAATTAAACTTCCAGATTCGTATTACGAGGCGAAGATGAAATTGGGTAAACTCAATTCGGGCTACAAAACAATACATGTCTGTAAGTATGATTGTGCGTTATTCTAGAAGGAGAATGCTGATCTACAGATTTTTTGAGGATGTAACACCAGCCGTTGGAAGAGTAAAAAAATAAAAGGTAAAAAGTACCTCAGAAAGTATTACGATATTTTCCTTTGAAATATCGATTGAGGCATCTGTATAGCTCGCATCACACTGCAAAGGAAATGACGTGGCACATGCAGGGGCGTTTGAAGGATCCAGACTTAATGCGTCATCCAGTTGATGGTAGGGAGTGGAGAGATTTAGATATGAAGTATCCTGAATTCGCTCGTGAACCAAGAAACGTTCGATTAGGTTTAGCTACTATTGGTTTTAATCCTTTCAGAACCATGAGCTTATCATATAGTATGTGGCTGGGGGGTCTTATTGCTTACAATTTACCTCCTTGGTTATACACTAAGGATCCGTATAAGATGTTAACATTGTTGATTCCCGGCCGAAATGCTCCTAGAAAAGATATTGATGTATTTTTGTGACCACTTCTTGATGAACTTAAACAGCTGTAGGAAGAGGGAATCATTGTTCGTGACGCTACTTCAAATGCATCGTTTAAGATGTGTGCTGCATTTCTAATGACTATCAATGATTATCCTGCACGTGCTAGTTTGTCTGGCTGGAGTGGACATGTGTATTTAGCATGTTCGTCATGTAATGATGCGACACCATCAAAGAGGTTGATGAGTAAAAACTATTTTGTTAGGCATCGACGGTGGCTTCCTATTGGACATAGAATGAGAAACATTAGTAAGTTTGATGGTAAGGTTGATAATTGTGCTCTTCCGCCTCAGAAGTCTGTCAAAAAAATATTATTTTAATTACAGAACGTCAGATCCAGATTGCCTGGTAAACATGAAAAGTTTGGCGGTAAGAAACGAAAGAGACAATCTGCAGAGCTTAACTGGACAAAGAAGAGTATTTTTTGGGAACTACCATACTGGACTTCATTATCAATTTGTCACAACTTAGATGTCATGCATATAAAAAAAAATGTATGTGATAGCTTGTTAGGTACTATTCTTAGTATCGATGGAAAAAATAAAGATACAGACAAAGCGATGATCGACTTACAGAATATGGGGATTCGCAAAGAGTTACATTTATACAAAGATGGTGATCAATGGATGAAATCACCTGCAGTTTACGCGTTAACCAAAACTGATAAGCAGAGGTTCCGTGAATTTTTAAAGTCTATTTGATTTCCCGATGGATTTGCCTCGAATTTAAAAAATATATAAAATTGATGGGAACACAAATATCAGTGGGTTAAAATCACACGACTGTCATGTTATAATACAGCGATTGTTACCGACTGGGATTCGCCCATTCATGAAAAAGGAAATTGTTGATGCAATAACAAAACTGAGTAATTTCTTTCAGTTGATATGTTCCAGAACATTAAGAATTTTAGATTTAGAGAAAGCCTAAGAAGATATAATTCTTATCCTGTGCAAGTTAGAAACAATATTCCCGCCAGCTTTCTTTGACATAGTGGTTCATTTGTTGATGCATCTACCAGAAGAAGCCATTCGTGGAGGACCTATTTATTTAAGGTGGATGTATCCATTTGAACACTTTCTTGGATCGTTGAAGAAATATGTTCGCAATCATGCTCGTCCGGAGGGATCAATTGTCGTCACAAAAGAAATATTTACGTTGAAGAAATATTTGCGACGACATTTCTAAGGTGTCGTCGCAAATAGATCACATTACTAGCGACGACAGTGTCATCACAAAAGGTTTTAAAACTTTTGCGACGACACTATACCATCGCAAATACTCTACAACACGTCATCATCAACGACATATTCGACGAAACATTCACGACAACTTATTCACGACAACTGTCATCGCTACTATATTTGTGACAACAGCTCAAAAAATTGTCGTCGCAAATATATCATTTGCGTCTAATTTTTGGCAGCGACTAATTTACGACGACATATCGTCAAAAATTCAGTATTTGTGACGACATATCACCTATTTGCAACGACATTGTGTTGCAACAAATGATCTTTTTTAGTGTCAATCTAATGTTTAGAATATGTAGGGAAATATAGGTCTCGTGATGTAGCGTTATACGATATACAATTAAACACTACTGTCTTCTTCATATAAAAAATACTATACTTTTCTCTTTTTTTTTCTTTTCTTTTTTTCTTCATTTTAGGTGCATTCAAATACGGAGTCTTCTTTGTTTTTATCTCCTCCCACATATCCCTTTAGTAATATTTATATCATGTCGATTAAAATGTCAAGTCAATTAAATTAGGGTGGGTATATTACAGTGGTCTATCATACTTTACTCACATTCTTTATCAAGATCTATATAGCCTAAGTAATTTTGGCATGAACATCGAGTTTTTATAAGATTTGTTAAAAAACATTAGTTTTGAAATGATTATTTTCAACACTCTATATTCGAGCACATATTCAAATTTTACGCCCAACAGTTTGACTTATAAATTATCTGCATATCTAATGAGGACTGCTAACGTCACTCTTTCTGTCACTCTCTTCATTCATTATTTAACATGTAGACTCTACTATCTCAATTCTATTTAACTAATAATATATTATGTTTATAGAGTCCACGCGTCAAACAGTGAATGTAGAGAGTGACAAAAAGAGTGACGCTAGTATTTCTCTATATTCAAATAATGAGGTTCGGATCACAGTTCAAACTGTAACACCTCAAGGCCCCATGGGGTCTATCTTCCAGGACCTCAGCATAGTCGGGTCTTATACTCATTACTCATACGAACTGTCCTTTCTGGGCACCTAGCGGCCCTCAGAGATTTCTTTCGCATCCCTTAACACTTAAACGTAAGACCTCCCTCCTTATAAAGTTCTTAAGTCAAGTGTGGTTTGAATTGCAGTCCATATTAAAGTTTGGACATGTAGTTAAAGTTGTAAATTTAAAAAGTGAATAGAATCTAAATCTATGTCTTAATATGTGTTAAAAATATAAATTTGGCAGAAAATATGCGTGAAAAAAGAAAAAACTGAAATGAGAAATAATTTACACTGTGAAAAATGGTTTTGATTTTACTAATTTAAGAAAAGGTTTCCAAATCTAAATTATGGCTTCATTTGGTTCATATTTCCGTATTATTGCCATCTGAACGATTTGGTTTACACAAAACTTTAAATATGCAGATAATTTTGTTATGAATGGTAATTCATAATAAAATGACACAAATCTGTGTTTATTTTTTACTCTGAACACATGAAAAGAAGAATTTGAGTTTCAATAGTGTAAATAATCATTTAAAAATTTAGTGGCACGACACAAATCTTATAAATCTTCAATTTTCATGCTTGAATTACCTAGGCTATATGGATCTTGCCTTGTTTATTTTTCACTCTAAACACATGGAAAGAAGAATCGTCTCAATCACAGTTGAAATGAAGAGCTTATAGTATTTTAAAGCATGAGTTTATATAGAGGTAGGAGAAAAAAACAGTATGCATGAGTTTATATAGAGGTAGAAGAGAAAAAAACAATATGCATGAGTTTATATAGAGGTAGAAGAGAAAAAAATAGAAAATAAATGTGTGTTACTCGGTAAAAAATTAAGTTTTTTTTTCGCTCAACTAAATATTACTTCCCATTTGATAACCTATTTACTACTAACACAAGTAGCGTGCCACATCATTAACCATCTACTAATTTAAACTGTTGAGATCAATCTGAATGGTCCTAATAGAGTGAATGTTTCGATCTGTCAAATAATACCGGAAGGACTGTAGAAACACCCTATATTTATATTTATGTGGTACAATAATTTTAAAATGCAATAATTTTTTTCCTTAAATTAAGATGGGGTGTGCAATGAGTAATTTTTGTGAGTACTTTTGTTCTTAGAAGTAGTTTACTAATAGGTAAATTCCATAATAAAATAATTTATCAAAAAGAGTGTGTGAAGAGTAAAACAAAAGGTGACAATAGACTCTTTCTTAAAGTATTATATCAAATCAATTAAATAATCGTATTATTTATTAAGAGTTTAACTAATATGACACGATACTATCGAAAAAGACACAAAAAGAGGACACAAACAAAATGCATATGTAATCTGAATCCATTTTGTAGTTATTTTTTCCAAATATGGTGAAGAAAAATGAAGAAATAATATATAGAGTGAAAAAAAAAAAAAAAAAAAAAGGCGGGCCCCCTTGATAAATTCCAAAACCAACTCTGAAACACTCGCACATGACTTCCAAAATATAAGATCACTAGCTAATATAATAGCCATAATATGATCATCTATAATTTTGCCCACTCAATTAATAACAAGTATATATCATCATAATCGGTCACATAGTTTTGACCACTTTACAAAAAGGACTCTGCCAAAAGTATTAATGTGCTTCAACCGCCGACAGGCATGATAAGGCCCACACTTGACCATCCACGAGTACTAGACGTTAATCTAAAAAACTCGTCTTCCGACTCAACAAAAGGGTTATTCCAAAACCTACTTATTGACTCGCTTTGTTCATGTTGATCATAATATTGTCTCTCTCCAACCCTTATCAATCTCAGATTATCTTCTCTTTTCTCCACCATAATTTCCACAACCTTTAATTTCACCTGACCAATCAAATCCCAAAAATCACTATCTCTTTTCCTAAACAAAAACATGGACAACAACCTCTCTTTGCAATCCTCCAACCTCTTCAAAGCATTTAGGATCCGAGTCAACTCGTCATAACTCGCACCCTTCATTCTATCTCCCATTTCCTTGATCCTCAACGAGAGCTCATATTGAACCAACTTGTAATCTTCACCAACAAGCCTCGCCACTTTGTACACCAAGTCGTTCTTCTGGAGATCGTACCACGAATCGGGCGCGTCGCGCGTGCGTTCCACGAAACCGACGAGAGCGTCTATTTCGCTTAACAACTCCGAGCTCAACAGCGCCAATACCTTCTCTTCTCTGTCTTTCGTGATGTCAAAATTGCCTAAAGTTTTAATATTGGAGCAGAAGTAGTACCCTAGAGCCCGCGAAACCATGAGATTCTGCTCCACTATTGCCGCGTACCACCTCACCCACGACGACAACCGCCACGAGGCTGTGTCCGATTCGTCGCGGAACGTCGAGAGGTTGAGGAAATTGTGGCCGCCGGAAGAAGGGGAGACTGAGAGCTGGTCCCTGAGAATGAAGGAGCCTCTGGAGACGATGTTGTGAGCGACGACGAGGCACTTGAGGGCGACGACCGCGCTGCGCGTGTGGTTGAGGCGGTCCATGAGGGCCTCGATGCAGGCGCGGGAGGTGCGGCGGGAGCCCTCGCAGCCGAGGACGGCGGAGATGCGATGCTCCGGGGGAGGAGACGACAGGTCGTGAGTGGTGGCGCGTAGGACGGAGACGCGCGTGGACGAGGCGTGGCGGCTGGCGATTGAGAGAGTTGCTTTGATGAGAGAGGCTTTGTCTTTGAGAATTCCGATTAGATTTTGTAGTTTTCTTGCCATTTAGATAGATTGGAATGGAGAAGGATGTATAATATGGAACATATAACTTAATAATATGCAGACACGGACACACGGTTTTACATTTTTTAATTATTAAGAAAAACAAAAAGTTTAGGATATAATTATAAAAGTTAAAAAAAAATGTTTTATATAGTTGAGATGTCAATTGTCACCTTTTCTTAGCTCTATTTCTTTGTCCATTCCTTGTGTTGAACATGAAGGTTCTGTTTTGTGTAGTCAAGTTTTATGCGATACTAATGGAAGAGAAATTCAACCCATGAGACTGAGCAATACTACTGTATTTTAGGTTTTTTTTTTTTTTTTTAATGAGAACACTGTATTAAGATTGACAAGTCCTTAATTTTCGCATTAACCATATCCACAAAGAAGAAAAAGATGATTGCCGTTTAAAACTTGATATCCTTGGTCAAAGTGGCTGTAAAAGAAACTAAAACATCTTGACTATTTCTACATATAAGGATAGATTTTTTTTTCAGGTAAGAAATATTTATATAACGTCATTTGCTTAATTTATTTTAGGAAAAATTATAGTAAATAACGAGCATTTTAAACTTGTAGAAGTAAATAAATCAACTTACCAATGTATAAAAAAATATGCCTTTTTCAGTTTTAGATTTTTCTTTTTCCAATTTTACCCTCAATTGCTTCCTAACTTTTTTCTCTTCTCAAACCACCCTTGTTCTCAACTTACTATATGGTAGACTTTCGTAATACATGTCTCTACTCTCTACTGCCTGATAGAGTATTTATAATAGACAGTAGAATCGATTTTCAAGCACTTTTATCATGTAATTTAAAATGTTCTAATATAAAACAAAACATGTTCTAATAATAAACCTCAAAGCAGGTTCAAAATGTATAACGTAGTGTCTAAAATAAACACATAAAAAAGAACAAGATTAAATTACAAATCAAGTCCCCAAACTTCGTCTCTGTATCAACAACAATAACAATAGCTCATCATTATTTTCATTAAACCATTGGTACGAGCCTCTCTGTTTCTTCCACTCTCCACCGTAACAAACCATAATTACTGTCTGAGACATTTCCTAAAGAAAATAATTAAAAATATATTACGTGAGACAATTAATATAAGATAAGATAACAAGTTTAAAAATGATTTTAAACCATTCAAAAGATAAATCAATTAATGAAAACTATAGCACATTCACCTTTCATAACTTATGATTAACATTGCAATACAAGAATGCCAAACTTTTACTATAAGCATAAACTCTCAAAGCACGCACTAAATAAATAAAGATTAACCATCAATAATTCAAATTCCTAAAAAAATTCTTTACCGTCTAAGTCTATACAATCCAATTTGCTTTGAATATGAATAATATAACAAGCAATAAGCCCTAAACATCCTAAATTCTAATATAATTCACAGTGAAACTCTACTGCCCTTTGAGCTCTACTGTTGTTTCTAGTAGAATCTCTATTGCTCATTGACAGTGCATCTCTACTGCGCAGTCGAGATCTCAACCGGATGCAGTAGAGATTATTAGTTCATCTTCAACCTTGATTTTTCATATTAAAAATCACAAATTCAATCTCAAAATGCAGAAAATGGTCTAATTCTTCAACATATAATATTATGAATGAAAAAACATGAAAACCCCATGGTTTAAATAAAAATTTAAAACAAAATCTAGATTAAATTAAATATTAACATACCTTCAAATCCTTAACTTCAAGAGTTTGATTTAAATGTAGAACCTCCATAAAATGAGTAAAATGGACAGATTTTCACCACATTTGGATGTTTAGTTGATCAAAAACTGACTTGTGTGGGTAATAATCTCTCTAGTGTATATAGGATGAAAAATGAGTATCTCCCCTCTCTCCTTCTTTCTTTTTTAAATGAGAAGATGATGTTTCTTTTTTATCTTTTTAATTTGTTTGCTCTCTTTTCTTTTAATGTTTATTATTTTAGAGAAAAAGGTATTTTTGGACACTCAATCAAATTCATTAAACTCAAGGGTATGCATCAAAACTTGTAACTTTTAAAGGTATGAAACTAAAGAGAAGAACTTTTAAAGAAATTTTTCTAAATCACCCAAATTTCTCCTTCTCAACTATAATTACTTTATTAACTTGCAATTTAACACATGATATTAATGATAATGTGCAAATTATCTCGGTGCACATACTACATACATAATTTAACACGTTTATAACATGCACGGAATGTAAAACAAAATAAGTTCATAACTTTCAAACGAGATCTTTATCAATTAGTGCTTGTATTGAAGATGGTTTAAGACAATCATTTTTTTCCTAGCTTGAGGGACAAAATAGTCAACTTCTTTTATGTACATAGACTACGGAGATATCAAGAATTAGCCATTAAGGTGTGTTTCGACCAATAAAAGTGACAGTTTAGTTGACTTTAAAGGTGTGAATTCATTAACATCGATTTCAATGAATACTACTAGCTAGCTATAGGACCATCGTGTTCATATTTCACTTTCATTCGGTAACTTATGTGTCAACGACTTTTGTGTTAAGATAATGCCCATACAAATTAAAACACTTTCGTCTCCATTAAGAAAAACAAAAAATCCATTTTCAATTTCAAAGATTTTGTGATCCAATTGCTATTTTCATATTTCTGAAACCACTGTGTATGGGGAAATATCATTATCAATATTTAGCGGCATCAAATACTTCACCGAAATTATATGACAAACATTTGCTTTCGCAAACTTCAGAGCATTGCAAATGTTATTATTTTATTACTATTCAGTATATCGTCCAGATTTAGGTGTTTTATTTCACAAGTTTGGACCAAAGTTCAAACTTTTTTGTTACAATACTTTTTTCTCTCAAAAATTTTAAATTTTTATTTAAATTTATTGCTCAAATCTAGGAATCAAACAATACCTGAGTAATTACGATATCAAGTAGAAATGAATGACATAAGTACTTTTGATGCCCTGGCCATACGTTTGGGCGAGTTATGAAACAAGTACGATTGCATATTTGGAAAATATCCGATTGCATAACAATTAGGGTATCCAGTACTTAATTAGTTATATTGCGACCAAACATTGAAATTATAATATAAGAAACACAGGTTAATGGTACGTACGTAATTAGTACTATGTTTTGTATCCAATTCATTATCGTGGATAGAACTTCAAAGTATGCGAACATGGTCCAAGCAAGAATTTCCATTGAGCTGGTTGCTTTGCTGAAGCTCCATGTACTCCCTGTATCTGATTCCACGATATGCCGGGAGATCGCGATCACGATCACAATCACGATCATCACCTTCCCAATTCACCAGCTCTTCAACAGGACTTACAATGGTGTCAAGTGATGGTCCGTGTCCAGTTCCTACAGATATTCTGGTCGCGTTGTTGTTAACCAAAGCCCGGTGCACCACGCTCTTGTACTTCCCATTTGTCAATATCTGATGATCAAGCAAGTAAAATATACTATATTAGTATACATCTTTCATTATAAATAGCAAAAATGACCAAGAAGAAGATAATGAGCTGTAGATCAAACGGGCATGCGATTATGAACCTCCTAGCTAGCTTATAATTAGAAGTTAATATTTCCAACTAGCTAGCTTATAAGTTTATCTCTAACATTTTCTATGTGATTCCGCCTATATTGTTTAAAATATATATATATATATAATACTAATGACTATTAGTTGATGATCAATAATTTTGAAATTTAGTACATACATGATAGCGCAGATTTATTACTTACAAATATTAATTATTTTTGTTACTTTTTGGTGTTTTTTTTATTGTGTCTTATCTTACTTTTGTAGGTTTGAGTTAAAATAAATAAAAAAGTCTTTAAAATAATAGAATTGAGAACCAAATCAAACCATAAAACCGCTACAGCACAATAGAATTCGCGTTGCAACGCGGACAGCAGAAAGGCAGTCTCAAGCCTGAGGCGGCCATATACCAATATATATATAATAAAATAGAAATAATAAATTAATGCCCCAAATAATTTGTAAATTATTGTACCTCCATATGGTCCCCACTGATAACGAGAAAAGAGTACGGAAGGGGATTGACAGGAACCCACCGGCTATCGTGCAACACTTGAAGCCCACAAAGTTGGTTCTGCATGAGGAGTGTCAATAGGCCATGGTCGGTATGAGGAGGCAATCCCATCGCAACGTCTGGCTCTGGGCAAGGCGGGTACAAATTTATGACCAAAAGCTGATGAGATAATCCCGATTCTATCTTCATTTTCTTGTTTATGTAGTTTTTTCCCAATCCCAAGCTTTCAGATATCCCTTTCAACAATTCACTCGCCACTTTTCGGGATCTTTCGCAGTATTCTCTCAGAGTTTCACTGTTAATATATCAATAATAAATAAATAAATAAATTTCGGTGAATATCGTTTTCCCCTCAAACTATAAGTCTTGTCATAAAATGTCTCTTGAATTTTAATTTTAGTTTTTTTTTTCTTCTAAATTTTAACAACTCTTGCAAATTTTTCCCTTCAACTAAATTTTTAATGAAAAATTTCACGTGAAATTTAAAAACTAACAATAAAAAAAACTCCGTATGTTAAAATTTTTAATAGAAATAACACATATTACACAACTAATAAGTATCATTGAACCATTTTTAATATACAATTACTCTGTTAGCCCTCATTATTTTGTTACACAGAATTGCAATTACGTCGTAGGAGTTATCATTTTTTTACTGCATTGACTTTCTCTTAATTTACTTGACCTAAGGAACCTTAGACATTTATCAATAGTGGCCAACAACAATAACAGAAGTAAAAATTTAACATAAGGGGGAAAATTTATAGGAGTTGCTGAAGTTTAGGGGAAAGAAAGCTAAACTTAGAGTTCATAGGCATTTTATAACAAGGACTATAATTAAAGAGGAAAACGTGTAATTTGTCCAAACTTTTATATATTAAATGATGTTTTCAACACTTGAGAATTACAAATGTGAAAGTTTCAAAAATATAGGAGAAATATTTGTCCATAATGATAACAAATTGTGGCTAAGCTAGAGTTTTTGTTTTCACCTTAAGCAATACCTTTCTTGGGTGAGCAAAGAATTTATATCAATTATATGACTCATTCCACAATTCTCTCATGCATGTTAGCGCTTTCGAAAGTTACTCAGAAGATTTTTTTTTCTTTTTACATAAATGAAGAGATTGAAACAACTAGCATCAAGGTTGTATCTATTTTCATTTTTCACAACTCATTGGTTGTCTACTCCATTAATAAAGTCAACAAAATTTAACAACTTGACTATAATTAAAAACTAAGTACTAAAAATATTTAGACCATTACAAAATAGGTCAAAATTTAATTGGATGAGCAACCATTTAAATTTAACATAATTGAAATCATTTATCTCATCTCAGTCATTGAAATATAGATTCAACTCTTACACCCTCTTCTTATCCATCCAACTCTCTAATATCTATCCAACGGCATATAAATTAAAATATTATATCACATCAATTAAAATGTCACTATTTTTAACTAATATGGATTAATAATAATGGGGGACACAAAAGGGGACGTAAAAGAGGGGAAAAAATATACAAATTGTGGTATACAAAAAGATTCCAGAAAAGGCTAACCGATCCTATGAACAAAATATATGATGAATAAAACATAAAAGCTGGAGGTTATAACAAGGAGGTTTTTTTTTCTTTTATGTTTTTGTTTCTTTTTCTGGTTTTGAAGTTGTATTTGATCCTATCAATATTTGTTAATTTCTACGCGGCTACAAGTTGGTATGTGCATTATACACGCAATACGAACTTTTTCTCTTTCTTTTTTTTGGAGAGGTAAACTGTATTCCAAATTAAAGAAGTACACTTGTAGACTTAGGCCTCATTCTTTATACAACTCGAATTACTACTTAAATTTTTTTGTAAGGTATTTTTTCTCATAAAAATTTAAATTTAACTTTTTATTATATTATTTTCTCTCACATAAATTCACTTTTCAACTTAAAGTTCTCAGATTGAATCAATGAAAAGAACACCCCCTTAATTAATCTCGCAATACAAGAAACGTAGATGACGTTTGGTTCATAGGTTCAAAATCATGCTTCATAATTCTGATTTTTAAAATTTAAATTTTTTATAAGAGAAAAATACTGTAGCAGAATTAAAAACTATGATCCTAAATTAAACAGAACTCTTAAAACAAACATCACCTTAATCTCAATCATAGACCGGTCCTAATATGAACTAAGCCGATAGGAGCAGTACACTTTATATTACAGCTAGGTAGAGGGTACAGGACGCCGGGACCCCTCCTACTTTTTGTAGTCTCTTTCTGTGGCCACCAATTTAGGTATGATATCGAGAGCTTAACTAAATTGGTGGCCACAACTCTTCACGTGCATGCTCGTCGGCCATAGGTTTTGAATTAGAGTCCCCCACTCTTGAGAAGCTTTATCGATTTGTTTCCTTTCCCCTTGCCTTTGCCTTTTTCTTTTCCAAGTTTTCATGGTTTCTTATTGTTAAGAAAAATACTAAAAGACACCATCGGTATTAAGCAGCCCCACTAATAAAAGGTGGGTCTCACTTGTAGTCTCACATTATAGATTTACATTTTATTAGCGGATGATGCTAAGCATCATCAGTACCCATTAGTATTACTCTATTAATTGCTAATTCTTCCTTTTTTTTCTTTTGTTTTTTTTGTTTTTTTTTTTTTTTGCCATGTTCTAGTTCGTTATACTTTTTTATCTATGTGATGGAATAGAGGAGAACTTGACGTATGATTTTTTTAAAAGGAAGGAATAAAACATGATCACATGGATTGCTTATTTGAAGTCTACAGTTATACCTGAACTCAACGGGCTTCTTAGGAGCATTGAATTGAGGATGAACATGGATTTTGAGGTAATCCCTCCAAAATAATGTCTTGTCCACACTTACGTTGAAGCTCGTTCCCCACCTTATCGGATCGAACAATGTTTTCCCCGCGTAATCTCGCTTATCTTCTTCTTTCAGATCAAAGAAATCTTCACTCACTTTAATAACCTCGTCCATCAAATCTTGAGAAACGCCATGGTTTATAAGCTGAAAGGTTGTCAAAAGTATTAGCAAACTAGCCAGTGCTCAAAACATACATAACGCACTGGTTATCTATTTATATATATATATATATACACACACACACACACACACACACATATTTAGATATATACACTCACACATATAATACATATATACCATGAAGAAGCCCCATTCGCGGCATGCATTGCCGAGATCACTGATGACTTTGGACCTTTGATCTGGGTTACCAGAAGTCAGCAGAGAGAAATCGATGGTGGGGATCACTTTTGCTTCGTCTGGAATATAGTGGACTACAGAATTATCGTCGCTTCTTGGGAAGACATACTTGGATGGCATAGATTTGGCACAAAAACCAGACTCGACAAGCTGTTTGACAGAAAACATACTAGCAGTAGACATCCTGAGTATTATTTTAGTGGAAAATTGAGTCACGGAATATGTTGCATTATTGAATCAAATGGTGCTGCATATAAATAGCCAGAGATGAAGAGGACACGGTCGCTGTCACTGCATTTAAACGCTAGGACACACATTATAACAAACCAAAGAAGTTATTGAAGCTAGTTGGATCGGTATTCGATAACAGTTCTTATCGGGATAAATTACGAAAATTCCTCCTCAATTATAGACCTTGTAATAATATATCCCCTAATCATTCATAAAGTAACCTTCATTCCCTTAATTCTGGTGGTTTTAATTCTTCTTAGTAATAGAAGCCACATGCCGTACGCTATATAAAAAATTAAAAATTAAAAAGATAGTAATTTAGGTCATGACACGATAACACTACTCAAAACCCGCATAAAGTTAGCGGGTTAGGTTTATTATAAATGAGTTTCGGTCATAATAATCGGATTGATACGAGTGACACGATTAATAAATGGGTTGGGTTAGAGTTGACCTTCTAACACGAAGTGATATGAAGACAAGATTAAATATATGTGTTATTTCTAAATTAATTATAAATAATATAAAATAAAACATCATATTATGTATTAAATACAAATAAATGAATTTTGAAATTTTTAAATAGATTTTACTTGTTCTCTTAAAAAAATAAAGATATATAGATCAATAAAACTGTTAAACGTGCTATAATCGTGTTAAAGAAATTCTAATTGTATCAGTTATTTATTCAATATATTACTTTAAATGAATTACGCGGGTTGACACGATTAACACGATTAATAAAATAGATCGTGTTTGGGTTGACATTTTTAACACTTTTAATAAATGAGTTATGTTTAAATTGGTGTTCTCTAACACGATTAACTCAGGTTGAATGCAAACACGACTCATTAACACGAATTGTCACCCTAAGCCATTCACAAAGTAAGACACGAATGAAATTGTACGTGCGCAATGTGCGCGATCTTACACTTAGGTTGAGGGATCAACATGTTTATAAAATGTAAAACGTGTGTTTACATTATCAGCCAGAAAAATCTAGACAAGTGGCCGATCGATCAGCCACACGATTTGGTTCAGCTGACTCTTGGCTACATATGCGTGTATATGTTTCATTTCTTGCCGACTAATTTCGAGCAAATGGAAACAAAATCAATAGCTTTCACATGTACGTCTGTTAATTTGTGCGCTGAATTGTAAACGTACGTGAGACACAAAAACAGTTGAAGGAATACGGACTTGTCACTTCTTGAAGAATTCATATATGATCATGTGCAAATGAGTTGTCTTCCTAGAATAATCAATTTCCACCTCTGTAACACTTTGTAATCGGGGGGATGGGGGAACCGAGTCAGTCCACTTTTTTAAGGTAAAAATGAAAATATTATTAAAAACAGGGAGAAAGAGGGAAATAGGCTAAGACTTGAGATGAATTAAAATTAAAATGCCAATAGTTTACATGAGTTAATAAATAAGCCAAATTATTGTTTTCGTCCATAACTTGTCTGGTTATGAACCATAACTTGACAAGTTATTGTCTATAACTTATCTGGTTATGAACCATAACTTGACAAGTTTGTCCATAATTTATCTGGTTATGAACCATAACTTGACAAGTTATGGCCTATTAATTTCTATAACTAAAAAATTGGCCTATATACTTTCTTAAGATTTTCATATTGGCCTATTTCCTACTATTTCTGTTAAAAAAATTTATCGAGTTGGGCCTGACGACCTGGCCTGAATGCATTCTGGGCCTAAATATTAGGCCCAATCCGAATGTTTAAGCATGCTGAGACTAGGGAAATATTCAGGCTTCTGAGTGGCTCAATTAGTCCAGTCAAAATTTGCAGCTCTAATCATCCTTAGTTACAGAAAAGTGCATTGCGTAATAAATTGTTAAAAATGAATTAGTGATAATGAATTTATTTAACAGTAATAATAACTACTACTTAGAAAGAATAATTAAAGTTAAAAATATGCTAAAGCAAAATAATTGGTATTAAATTTAAATTTAATTAATAATATATAAAATGTCAAAAATTGCTTATAATTATTAGAAAAATTGAATAACAATGACTATAGAAGTGGAACAACGCTCATAAAATTTGATAAGTTTGAATGAAACTTTTAAGTATTTTTATCCATATAAGTACTCTCGATATGTCACATCATGTTATTTTTAGTAGTGACGGAGTCAATTTAAGCTCGGAGATAGGAGCATTTGCCCCCTAGCCCAAGGGCTCCTCTAATTTTTACCCTAATTCAAAATCCACAAAATGATTTCATATGACAACATTTTTGAACATGCGGTCACTAATATGGTTTATTAGTTCGATCATTAGCGACGATTTTATTTTCACGGTTTTTTGATGACTTAATAATATATTTTTGCTGAATTTACTTAAATACCATATCATTTAGCGATTCCATGTTCAAAGATCGAACAGTAAACGATACCTAATCACAACAATTATTATACATCATATAGCGACAAACAAGTTTTCAGCAACCATGTGTTGTGGCTAAATAACCTTAGTGAAGACATTTAGGTTAGTAATGCTAAAAACCCTTTGAAATTTAGTACATACACGTGTACGCACGAATGCATTGAGTAGATCTATAAATAGGAGAGCCATTTGCGTGTATACCACTCCTGCTCCAGCAGTCTGTAAAAATGCGATCATATATATAGATGTTACCCCAAAAAAATTGACCGCACTTGATTATATGTTTTTAATTGATAAAACCTAATAAGGAAAAAAGAAAAAACGTTTTTCTTAATTTCATTGACCAAGTGAGCAGGAGAAGCGAAGCATCCATACATATATATATATATATATAGCCATTATGTCAAGTCTACCACTTGTGCTCCAGCAGCCTATAAAAATGTGATCATATATATAGATGTTACCCTAAAAAAAATTGACCACACGTGATTATATGTTGCAATTGATAAAACCTAATAAGGAAAAAAGAGAAAACGGTTTTCTTAATTTCATTGACCAAGTGAGCAGGAGAAGCGAAGCATCCATATAGAGATATATATATATATATATTTATATATATATAGCCATTATGTCAAGTCTACCACTTGTGCTCCAGCAGTCTATAAAAATGTGATCATATATATAGATGTTACCCTAAAAAAAAAATTGACCACACGTGATTATATGTTGCAATTGATAAAATCTAATAAGGAAAAAAGAGAAAACGTTTTTCTTAATTTCATTAATGACCAAGTGAGCAGGAGAAGCGAAGCATCCATGTAGAGAAATATATATATATATATATATATATATATACACACACACACACACACACACACACATACACACAGATATATAGCCATTATATCAAGTCTTTTAGTTCTACGGGACGTATTCTTTTCAAGATTGATTGACGTAATTTTGCATTATTGAATAATTGAGCAAGTATAGCTACTGTTAATTGACTCTGGAGAACAAATTCCTTAAAAAATACAGAAACCACTTAATGTTATAGCATTCAAATTCAATTTATATTGACTAATTTCTATGCATTTTATAGTCACCTCTAACTTCTCGATACTAGATGGTCCCATACTTGTTCTTTGTTTCAGTGAGCGGGAGAGACGAGGGATCCATCTATAGAGAGATATATATATATATATATATATATATATATACACACACACACACACACACACACACATACACACAGCTATATAGCCATTATATCAAGTCTTTTAGTTCTACGGGACGTATTCTTTTCAAGATTGATTGACGTAATTTTGCATTATTGAATAATTGAGCAAGTATAGCTACTGTTAATTGACTCTGGAGAACAAATTCCTTAAAAAATACAGAAACCACTTAATGTTATAGCATTCAAATTCAATTTATATTGACTAATTTCTATGCATTTTATAGTCACCTCTAACTTCTCGATACTAGATGGTCCCATACTTGTTCTTTGTTTCACTTTGACTTATTTTTCTCTACTTCTCTAATTAACCCCAAAACAGCGACCCCTTTTATAGTGAAAACTATGGCAACTGAATTTTACAAGTGTGAAATCTCCAACTTACTCTTAATGAAATTTTTAGTCCAGAAGCTCCGCTCCCGCACCCCTAGAGGGGGCTGGATCCCCACAGTTACCTTACCACCAAGGTCGATTTGCAGAATTATGTGTGTAAGATAATAAATCGTCAAGGAAATTAATTAAACTTTACAACTTAATAAGAGGAGGATGCGGTAGGGATTGCCCAATCCCCACATATGGACAGATCGGAAGGGATAACTATCTACTTATCTATGAGATAATTCCTATTTTCCCATTTTTCTTTTATTTTTTAGATTTAGTTATGTAACACCTTGAAAAATTAAATAGGTTTAATTATGTTAATTGTAATATATTAGTGTGCTTAATATTAATTTTTCTTAATTAATCAAACTATTAAAAAAATTTAAATACTTTCAGTTTTGAAAATAAACTTACTTTTCCTTTTTCCTCTAAATACTTTTTAATATATTTTTCCCACCTTTTCTTTACTTTTTCCTTTTTCTTTTCCTTTCTTTCTTTTCCTTTTTTTTTCTCTCTCTCTCCTTCCCTTTGCTTTTCTCCTTCCTGCAGACCCTCCCCTGCACTCTCTCTCTCTCTCCTTCTTTTTATCTTCTCTCTCCTCTGTCTTTCTCACCGGCGTCCTCTCTCCCCCCCCCCCCCCCCCTTTCTCTCTCTTTGCTCCGGCTGAACAGTAAGAAACAAAAAACATAGAAAAGAGAGAGAACAACCCCATCAACCTCCAAAAAACATAGAAAAGAGAGAGAACAACCCCATCAACCAATTTGAGGTAAAACTCCTTAAAACCAACTCTTTTATTCGAATTTTAAACTTGAGAAAGTTTGATTTTGGTTAGATTTGATAAATTTTAGTTAGGATTTAGATTTGAATAAATTGTGGTTGAACTTGGATTAAATTTGGGGGTTTTCAGTTATTGAACTTATTGAAGTGTTTGGAAACGGGTTCTAAGGATTTCTTGAGGATTTGTTTTGGAATTGAACTTAAATTGCAGGTTTGGTATTTTCCTCATTTATGTCGGCATGTTGTCGAAATTAAAGCTTTGAAGAAAGCAGAGGCTAGGGTAACGAGAAATTAGCCACAGGTTTGATATCCGAGAGGTGGGATATTCTTGTCCATATCCTTTTTAGCCAATTTTAAAGTGTTTTGGCCTATGTAAATATTTTTTAAAGATAAGACATGTTTGATAAAGAAAAGTATTTTAAGACAATAGCTTGATTATTGCTATTGATCTCATAATGAACTGATTTAAAGTTTTAATATATATTTTTTAAAGATAAGATATCTTGCAAACTGGTTAGCCCGCTGATCCTTGGGGACAAGACCCGAAACCCGGACGGGCCACTACGGTGGTGTTTGGCCTTGCATTGGTCGTAAGTAATTTAACTACTTAAATTACTTGTTGGTTGCCTGTAATCTAGAATTTTAATTTATTTTCCTTTTCAGGAAAAGGTTGTTTGGTTCTGACTGATTCGTTCAGGCTTGTCCTTTCATTTATTTATTCAGTTTTATAAAATTACATCATATTGGGTCTTTCGCTCACTTTTTCTCTATTTTCAATGTTTTAACCCCCCTCCAAAGTTAGCAGTTTAGATTTACAGCATGACAAGTGGATGTCAATGGATTGAAGGCGCGAGATTCGAAGTGGTTTGTATATTCTGAATTTGCAGTTTTTAATTCTGAGAAATACTGTATTTCTGTATATAAACTCTATTGGTTGACACTGTCCTAGAGTTGTATTATTTTGAACTCCATGGACTATTTTAAATATTATTTGTAAAAGAAAGACTCAAGTAATATATTTTAATATCTATTTTGGTATTTGTATATTTTATTTTATTTTCATGGATTTTTCTTAATTTATCTAGTTTAATTAAGTCAATTTTCTTTAATTATATCTCAATAATCATGGTCTCATCTTTAGGTCATGACAAGTTATTTTGTTAATCTATTTCTAACATTCATTTCTATAATATGACCATTATTTTTTGTTATTTACACATTTTTGTTTCTTTTCACTATAAAATGTTATCCATTTGTGTGCCTATTAGTTATATTTTTATTTTAATTAAAAGTTTCTGTATAAAAAATTGAAATTTTCAATCTATATATGAGTAAAACTTGAATATCGAAATTTTTTTATTAAATTAATGATAACGTTATTATAACAATATCTAATAAGCCTTTTAGGGGAAAAATAATTTACTTTGTATTGCTAACATGGTAATTTTACAAACATAATTCATTGGATCATCTCTTTCTTTCTTTTTTTTCCCCCATAACAAGTAAGAAAGAAGAGTAACCCATCATCCTTCCTCTCTTGTTATATCAAAGAACTTTAGTAAAAATTACAATCCATGCTCCTCTTCCTCATGATTATCATCCTTACCGTCGTCATCGTTATACCCTACCAATTTCTATGACCGTAAACTCTTGTTATTATTTTTTCTCATTATATTATCCGAATACTAGTTATATAATATAAAGACTTATTTTATAATATATATGTACACACACATACAAATTGACTGGAGGAAGAGTATATGTTCTTTTCTGATTTTTTCACAACAAATGGCATAGTAACTCTTGCCCTTACAGCACGTGTTCATGGGGTTACATGTTCAATTTTAGTTACTTATGCTTCTCTATTTTATCAACTACCTTGAGGGAGATGCCTTAGGCACGTTTTAAAACTTTTTCTCATTTTAAAATTATTTAAGATATTTCAATGCAAACATGTTTTTTTAATTGTTTCTTTAAGAAGAAATAAATAGTCTCATTTTAAAATTATTTTAAGATGTTTCAATGCAAACATGTTTTTTTAATTGTTTCTTTAAGAAGAAATAAATAAATATGCTTATAATTCGACGAACTTTTTTACATGCTCACCATTTTTTAAGAGATGCCAACAATGCTTTAATAACGATAAACATAAGTAAATATAGTCAATTTATAATTATTTTTCAAACTAAAAAATTGTATTCATAAAAAATTTTACAATAATAGTGTAAATTTATTAAGAAGTTTAAAATTTTAACCTAAATAAAATTATAGTTCTATGAAAGTCAATATTTACATATTATGCATAATGATGATTGCAAAAAAAAGTTAAAAATATATATACATCTTCTCTATTACAAGTATAGTTATATAGTAAAGAGTATAGAGATTCACAAATGAAAATGTATGAAAGTAAAAGAAAAAACAAAAAATAAATGAGGTGTTTAAAGAGGAAATTAAGGAAATATATATTTTTTAATGAGAAACAATGAAAAATACAAGATTTTAAAAAGAAGGAAAAAAACAATATTTAAAATACAATTAAAGAAAACGAAAAGGAAAAAAGTTAAAAATACAATTTTTAAAGAACAAAAAATGAAAAGAAAAACTTACAAGCAAGCAAACATTTAAAGTAAAAAACTTTTCGAAGATCATCTGCGCTTCGATATAGAACAATAGATACTCAAGCTTTTGGTATAGGCTTCACCTCTACAAAGGCTGACCAATCTCTTTAATCAAAAATACTATGAAGAGTTCTATAATTGTACTCGTGTATGCAGATGATATCTTATTGTGAATGAATCTTCTCCTGAACAACACGTAACCGTGTGGACATGTACATAAGTAAAAACTACACTACATGTAATATTTATGAAAGTAGATGAAATATAACAATTTTTAAAAAAGTATTTTAGAAATAACAACAATTACATAATAATTATTTTAGTGGTGTTCATGTTTTGATATAAAATGACATAATAATTATTTTAATGACATTAACTTTTACTATTTGTAAAATATCTTAAGTTTTTTGTTATATTTCAATATGTCTTGTAAAATTTTATATCTTTAACATACATAAAAATAAAAATAAAAACTTTCCTCTCCTTTTGACATGCGTTATTACAAGAAGGTTTTTTCTTCTTTTTGAAACATAGCATCACCTTTTTGTTTTATTTTATTTTTAAAAAAAAAAAACATTTCTTGATTTCTTTTTTACTTTTCTTTTTTCTATTTTTTTTTCTTTTCAAAGTTCCTATATAGTTTAATTTTGTTTACAATGTATTTCTTTGAAATACGTTTTTTCATCGCTTTACACTTATTAAAATAATTTATTTTGAATATATCTATTTTTTCCCTTTTTGTTAAAAGCTGTAATGCAGTTTAATCATTTTTTATGTGTTTCTTGAAACATTTTTCTTATCGTATTTACATAATTTTTTTTTTCTTGGTGGCACTTTCAAATAAAATACTCTAATTTATCTCGGTTAAATAACTTATCTCACATATGAGCTTACTCAATATTTCTTTTTCTAAATGTGGTCCTCATAAATTATTTTTTCTAATTACTTTGTTGATATCATATCATATGTTTTTAAATGTGACTCTATCTATGTATTTTTTATAACCCCGTTAAATACTACTTTTTCATATGTACCCCATAAATAATCTCTCTATAATTTGCTACACTAAAAACTTTGTTTTCCTTTTAACTATGTTCTACTTAAATTTTAATTTTTTATTTTTTACTAAACCAAACTCTTAAAGGAATATTATGTCAATAAAAAATATATAAATTTTAAACTTTTATATTTAAAAGAATATAACACGTTGAATATACGCCCATAGCTTGTGGTTGGACTAGCATGTCTAAAAGGCTCCTAGGCCCTATGTGAATTATAATGCGCAAAATATATAATGAAAGTCCAACGTGTGACAACAATCTGTATTTATTTTTAAAAAGTACAGCATAAGAGTTTGAACCTTATCCCCTATTTTCATATTAATGTATTTGCTTAAAAGTTTTTGGGAGAAACACAATCAATATAAGATGTGCGCTGTTTGATGCTACTATGAAAAACAAACCTCCCAACACGTTATCGATTTTCAATGGGTACCTACAGCATCATCCCTGCTGTCTTGGTCTCATTCGGAACTCATTTCTTAAATCATATTTAGGTCTCATATCTATTTGAATAATTTTACTGATCTTTTGACTTTATGAAACGTTTATGAATTATAATGAACTTGGAAATAAGTAGACAACCGATAAGGTTGAATATCTGCTGATTGTGATTGACAGTTTTTAAACTGTCTGCTGATTGTAAATTTTTTTTCTTTTTTTCTTCTTTTTTAAGAAAACCGAATATTGTTTGTATCTTTCAAGAAACGTTTTCTGTTCTTTTTTCCTCGTTTTCTTTTGGCTTCAAGAGCACGATTTGTAAATGTTTATCACGATTTCTTTTCTTTTCTGTTTGCCCAAAATTTTGTAAAAAGGAACGTTACTTTTACCAATAGTCTTCTATCAATAGTTTCTACAATTTTCTTTTCCTGACCCAGAAAAAGGTCTAACTAGTTTTAAGTAGCTGAATTAATTCAAGAGAGAGATATTTTAGAGACATTAATTCGAGTTGAGATGTGACTTTATGTGATAATTTTTTACTGTAATAAAAAAGTTAAATGTGACTAATTCTGAGAACTTTTTACTGTAATAAAATTCAAATCGGTAAAATGAACAGTGCCTAATACAGTCAAATATTTTTAGTTATTTTTGTTTTTTGTCCTAGCGTTAGTTTTCCTTCAACAAAAATAAAATAAAAAACACTGATAGAATGGAATCAAAATTACTGATATAGACATTAACAAAAAAAAAAGGAAGTACTTTATCCTTTTAATTAGGAACTTTATCGCATTAATTAGGTTATTTACGAATGTATACATACATTATTTTGTATACGTTTAAAGAACTTAACAAAATTGAAACAATTCATGATATATGCTACTGTACACTGTACCCTCTTTTTTCCAAAAAAAAAAAAATATATATATATATATATATATGCTAAACAATAAAAAGATTCTAAGAACAAGTTGCCTGCACTCACAATTATTTATGTAACAAAGACAAAATTTCATAAAAGAAATCAATGGATGCACCCGTGTGTGTATTACAATGTGCCGTATTGGCATCTGATAATTTTCCTATTGCACTTCATTCCTGATCCCATATTCCCATGTTTCAAACAAGTAATTTTCTACAAAATAAAAATCCCGCCCAAAAAAAGAAATAAAATGCACAAAGGAAAAGAGTCGTGTCTTTAAAAAAATAAAAAGAGTAAAAGATTAAAAAAAAAAACGAGAGAAAAGAAAAAAAAAACTTTGTACACCAAACAAAAGTCAACAATGTATCTCAATCCTCAAACATGATTATCGGGTCGGAGCGGATCCGATGACCGTTCACCAACATCGTCCTTCCCAACAAACGGACGATCCAACGGTGGCTTTTCATGCTCCGACGAAGCCGCCTTCGGACGAGGCACCACATCATCACCGCCCACATCCTTTGAAGACCTGACTGACCCAGTCCGCGAAACAAAAGGCGGCACCACCGAGAAAACCCACCGGTCGGCCCTCGCCTCTGGTTCAAACCGCTCATAGTAACTAAACCCGTCCTTCCGACTGCCGCTCCGGTATCCCCTCCTTGCGCTCCCTACCCTCGGAAGCCCCGCGCCAGTGCTCTTCGCCCTCTCCAACGACGAGTTCACCAGCTGATTTCGTACGTCTGCCGGCAACCTAAGCGGGAACCGCTCATGACTCCCTCCCCGTCGGCCAATCAAATGGCCGGTCGAATTTGACCGCGGGAACATCCCACCCAATCTCCACCCAGTCGACCTTGATCTCCGCGGTCCGAACCCGGTCGACCGCGACCGCGACGGCCGGTTCTGGTTCCGGTTCGCTCCCCCGATCAGTCCAACCTCCGGCGACTCTTCATCTCTGATCGCCATCTCTCGATCCGGCCTGCTTGGTTCTTCAATATTAACGGAAACATGATCAGGTCGGACTGGGTCGTCAACCGGATGCAGAATTTCAGCCAGAGTATGGTGAACCTCGCCGGGTTTGGGGATTAGGTTAGCGCGACAGACGGGGCATGTAGCGTGAGAAACCAACCAGACGTCGATGCAATCAAGATGAAACACGTGGTCGCACTTGGGGATTAAACGCAGCGTTTCGCTGTCCTCGAACTCGTTCAAGCAGACCGCGCACTCCAGAGAGCCTTTCCCGATCTTGTGTCCCTTCACGGTCTTGTAGACGAAAGTCGGGAAGGTCTCGATGTTGTCCGGGTCAAGCCCACGGGCGCCTGTGGCCCAGCCCGGAGAGGATGGGCCAAAGCCGAGGTCAAGCCGGCCCCGGAACCTGTCCTGGGCGCACTGGCGGGTGTAGACGGAGAGGAAGCCCAATATGAAGAAGACGCTGACGAGGAGGACCATGACTATGGCCATTCTGAAGTCCACTGTTGGTTGGCCCTGGCTGTAATCCGGCGGTGGGGGTGATAGAATCTGTGCGGCTGCTTTTTCCGGCGACGCCAATGAGATCATGATTAAGAGGAAAATCATGATTGTTGCTTTCTTCATGATTATTGTCGTTTGTGGTTCAGGCCATATGGCCATTGATATTTCTGTAGTTGTCGTAGATGGGTATATATAATGATTATTGTCGTTTGTGGTTCAGGCCATATGGCCATTGATTTTTCTGTAGTTGTCGTAGATGGGCATGTATATATACTGGGGAATGGATAATAGAGAAGGGAGAGGAAAATAAACAGTTTTTTGAGAGCAGGGAAAGGACCAAGGGAGAGTGAATGAAGCAGCTTTGAAGGAGAAAAAGATTTTTGGAGTTGACTAAGGAGTTGGTGACGAGGACAATTACGAGGGGACCAAATTTTTATGTGACTTTTGGATGTATTAATGTCCAGATACGGAAGCTGTAACAAAGGTTGGCGTGTTTTGTTTCATTGGTTGCGGCGTGTAGAATTTTTGCCGGATTATTTCGATTTTGGACTTTGGTGACCAGAAAAAGTTATTAATTTGAGGTAATTTGGCTTTAACACTTTTGTTTTTAGTTTTAGACATAATCAAGGCGATTTTATCAAGGAAAGATGTTCGTTATGTGGATATATATATATATATATGTAAATGCCGGCTAATTTTGTTTTTTTTATCATCAATTGTTATAAATTTTCATGTAAAATGGTTTTTTTTTTTTTTTTTGTTGTGGTAAAATTTATGAGCCCTCGGTCCTATAATAAAGATATATAAATTTGTGATTGATTCAAGAAATATATGGCTTGGAGTAGATTGCTAAAGTGATCATTCCCTTTTTAAGCCTCTTACATGGCATTTCGTTTCTACATTTCTCTTTATATATAAGTTATTATCTACTGGTTGTAGTGAACATGATTGAATCTTTCATCTCAAGGCTTTAATCAATAATGAACCACTTATGAACTCATCTGTCTATGCCTGTTATTACTTCATAACCTTTTCATTAGAAGAGTGAGAAATTTTCAATTTGTAGGAAAAAAAAAAGGTGAATATAAAATCAGATGTAATCAATTTTGTGGTTCAATATATAGTTCTTTTGTCTGATGAAGGGTTAAGCGTGAGAATTTTTCCCTATTTTGGCTAGCTAACGAAACAAAGAGTTAATGTGGCAATAGCTAGATCACAATTTGAATGGTTGTGTGGTGATATATTTATTAGTTTTAATTTTTTTTTAAATGTGGTGATATATTTATTTGAAACTCCTTGAAGTCCTTATTTAAAACAACTCTAACCATACTAATTATTTCATGTTTTTAGCTAAAATAGATAATAATTTAGCTAGAATTTAGCTTTTCTCCACTCTAACTATTAGCTAAATGGTTAGCTATTTTAGATAATCTATTTCACACTAGTTAAATATAGCTAGTAAGAAGTCACTAACTATTTGATTTTTTGTATTATTTTATTATTTCATACCCAATAAATGCAAAGGTTTTTTTTTAAATTAAATAAAGTTATTTATAATTAAATTTAATAAATATTAAAATAATCTATGTTTAGCTAAAATAGAGAGTATGGTTAGAGTAACTCACTAGCTAACATAGTTTTTTAGTTATTTTAGCTTGAATTTAGCTAAAAAATAGAGTGTTCCTTTGGAGATGCTCCTATATCTAACTCGGTAACTTAGCTTGTGAGAAGGACCTTTATGAAGGAAATAATAATAATAATTTGGGGGTGGAGCTATTAATTTTAGCTTTTTTAATGTATTTTAGCTTGTTTTTTATTAATACTTTATTAATACTCGATCTTATCATCTTTATTTCCGTTTCTAATTTATACCTATTTTTAAGTTTCTATACATAATCATTCTCGTTCAACCTAATAATTTTTTTTTTCTTGTTATAATTGTCCTTTTTATTGAATTCAGTATTATTCCCTTCGAGATTAATCTAATTTTCCGTCCTTATCAACAAATGAAAAGTAGATGCCTGGCTTGTATGGTTACCATACTCAAAGGTGCTTCAAATTAACTAGGATGAGTTGAGGAAGCTTCTTGGCGCTGTTGATCTTGCCGGCTAAATCAAGTTTGCTTTGTCATTGATATAAATAGATAAATAGATTGATTTATAAAAAATAGGATTTTTTTTTTGCAATAACTAAATACTCATGAACTGCGCATACAGATATTGGAAGAAAATAATAATATAATAATAAGGACTCTACAAATTTGATGACCAATATGATCACAAGCAGCTGAAATTGATTGGATAATTTGTAAGCATACATAGTGTATTTTGCCAAATTTGACCGCTCAACTCTGAAAATTGTACAAAAAGAATTGGCGATAAGTAGGTGTGACAATGAAAGTGTATTTGTTTATTATCCTATAATACATTAGTTTTTCAAAATTCGTATCTCTACAAAAGACAAAAGAATATCGTACTTCTAAAAACTGAGATATATTAATAACTGAAAACAAGTTACTCCTTTTGGCTTGGAAACCATGGGCTTAATTTATAGATGTTCTATCGTGATTCGTGACTTGCACTCCTTAATTAATTATTTTTAATATTCATGATCTTCCTCCCAATCTTTATTCCTAATTTCAACTTTTGGTGTAATTTAAAATCATGCATCATTTATTTTCAACTTCATGTACTATATTCTCTAATTCCTATATGTAGCAATTGGATAAACCCACACGTTTTGGTTGATTTAAGCCCCACCAATATATATATATATATATATATATATATATTTATATTTATATTTATATATATGAAAGTCTATAAAGATCACTACCATTTGAGTAGTACAAATTACTCAGCAGTGTATTTCTCAAAATACCCTTTAAGCAAAGGTGACATTCGCAGTATTATTAAAAATACGGTACAATAGAATACAACATGGTACATATCAAATGCGCCTCATGAGAAATATTTTCTTTTAGAGAAAATAGAATCATGGGACAAATTTGGAAAGAAAAAAAATAGAATTATGTGTCTACCGCATCTATATTGTATATTGCAACCATCATTAATTGGTTTCTTTGTTGTACTAAATAAAACTTAAATGAAGGACTCATATGTTTTACGGTAGGTTTTCTTAAAAATAAATCTGTAAGTTTAGGTCAAGTTAAACACGCTGACTCGAGACACATCACCGTTAGTCCGACCCTGCCAAACTGAGGTGTTGAACCCCAAAAACTTATTTGTGCCGGTCCAACCTAATACTTGTCGGGTTTTAAAACTCAGCTTGCTAAAAATTTTCATTTGGGCCGTAGGACTTGTGCCTGAAGGGCCTGCGGGTCAATAGCATCTGTATCACTTTTAGAAAGAGTTGGTATTCATATATATTGTCCATTACAGAAATGATTTGTCTAATTTATGCATAATGATTAATACTGATGAATAACTAGAGTTCATAGGTGATATTAATACAAAGCCCCATGTTTCGGTCGAATACTTGCTGAAACGACAACTAAGATTAAATCACAAATAAATGGAAAGCGACAGGAAATCCGAAATGCCTCTAAAATAACTAATTAGATGTCTATTTATGTTAAAAAT
Source organism: Morus notabilis (assembly GCF_000414095.1). Taxonomy (NCBI): domain Eukaryota; kingdom Viridiplantae; phylum Streptophyta; class Magnoliopsida; order Rosales; family Moraceae; genus Morus; species Morus notabilis. The sequence goes on from NW_010361652.1 coordinate 418,688, forward strand.
TTAACGGAGTTGACTTTTTTATTAATATTTTATTGTTTAGGGAGAATGGATATTATGTTTTAAACATTAGGAGACAAAATGTTATAAGGGTTATAGTTTGGGAGGAATTTTTGTAATTAATAGAAAAAAGTACACGATATAATGCTGACCACAAGAGATGAAACAACAATGGAAAATGTGGAATAGCAATTGAGAAAACGACCAAAAAATTCAAAACGACATGAAATAAGCAAACAAAAATCAACCTTAAACGGACTAAAAAAAAGTACGACATGCATTAAGAAACGATGAAAATGAAACGATAACAGTGTGGAAAACAACATAGAATATGGAAGAAAAAAGATGAAACAAATATAAAGAAATAAAGGACAACCAAAAGGAGAAACAATGATTAAAAAAAAAAAAAAAACGACAGTGAAATATAAAGCAAAGAAACATAATCAAACCGCAATCAATCTTAAACGGCAATACAGATACGACCACACGATAAAAACAAGGACGAAGGAAAAGAGAAATGAGAAAACATGAAACGACTATAAGGAATCAACTTATACATAAACTTAGAAACAAACGACAAAAAACAATAGTTTTGAAAAGGACAAAAATAAGCTTACAATAACAAAAAATAATCTATCTATATCTATGCTAGATAAGGGAGAATTTCTCCATACAGTAAACAAGGACGAAGGAAAAGAAAAATGAGAATTTCTCCATAAGCTTAATACAATAACAAACAATCTCCATACAGTAAACAAGGACGAAGGAAAAGAAAATTGAGAAAACATGAAACGACTTATACATAAACTTAGAAACAAACGACAAAAAAAAAAAAAAAAAAAAAAAGTTTTGAAAAGGTCAAAAATAAGCTTACAATAACAAACAATAATCTATCTATATTCTATGCTAGATAAGGGAGAATTTCTCCCTTAGCCTCCGGAGTTTTTTTTTTTTTTTTTTTTTTTTTTTCAACTTTTTTTTTTTTTGGTTTTTTTTTTTTTTTTTTTTTTTTGTCAACTTTTTCTCTTTTGAGTTTTTTCTTTCTTTTTCGTCTACTATTTCTTTGCTGTTTTGAATTTTTGAGACAAAATGAGATAATCTCAATTTTCAACAATTAAATTTGAAATTAACTATTGTTTTAAGGGTACCCCTATTCATCCGTATAAGAATAAAATATCACTACTCATGTAAAGTTAGTCCAATTAGGTTGCCACTTAGTGAGTGATGGGGTTTTTCTACAGAATTGGTTGCAACGGTTTCACATGAATGCAAATCGCATAGGGATAGATATTATTTTTGTTGTCAAGATCTTTAGTGCACAAAACGCTTCTTTTTTTTTTTTTTTCCTTTTTTTTCATTTTTCTCTTACTCTTGTGTTATTATATATTTTTTTATATTCCTCTCTAATTTCTCATTGATATAATTTCTTCTCACACATATTCCTGTTTAATTTTTTTAAGTTCCTTTTTCCCTTTCTTTTCATTTTTTATCATTCCCTTTTTTTCACTCTTATTCTTTTGCCTTATTATACGTTCTTTTTTTTTTTTCTCCAAATGTTACTCTCATAACTATATTTTTCTCTCTAATTTCATGTTTAGATAATTTCCTCTCATACGTATTCATCTTTAAAGTTTTTAAACTCTCTTTCCCAACTAAAAAATGTTTCGTCTGTGTTTTTTTCCCCCCCCTACTTTCCTTCATTTTTCTCTTGTTTTTTGTCTTCTCCATTCTTTTATTCTTATCTTCTTTGTCTTGTTTTACATTTTTTTCTTCCTCCAAATAAGACTTTTATAAATATGTTTTTCTCCCGAAAATATGTGTTATGAATCAAATATAAATAATGCTATTAAATTGTACATGTATTAACAAAGATACAACTACTATAAATGAACTGAAGTCAGAAATGATAATAAATTATGGATTATTTTTATAATTACCAAACACCCCTCCGTTCTCTTCCGTGTATAACTTTAACAGAATACTAACAGTTCTCTTCCGTGTATAACTTTGACAGAATACTAACGTGGCATGAATTTTAAAAGTTTTTATTTAATAAATGAGTATTAAGTTTTAATAAACGTTATTATTAAAGAAAAATCATAATTATCAAAACAATTATTAAAAACAATTTTTTCCTCTCGTTCAAAGAATGCGAGAACTACATTTAAAGGAAAAAAAAAAAAAAAAAAAAAAAAAAAAAAAAAAAAAAAAAAAAAGAAAGAAAGAAAGAAATCAGAGAACTCATTTTCCATTCAAAAAAAAAAAAAACAGAGAACTCATGGCTTCCCATTGTTCGCAACTGCAGCCATGGATGATCATCAAGCACATAAATTTCCCAAATTTTCTCAAGCTTTCTCAGGGAACCAAACTAGAAGACCATCCATTTACAAAAAAATGAGCAGATAAATTTCCCATCAAGCACATAAATTTCCCAAATTTTCTCAATCTTTCTTAGAAGACCATAGATTTACAAAAAAGAGCAGAAAATGGGAATCAGGACCACTTCGGGGCGGCGAGAATGGATCCACTCGAAGTCCTTGTTGAGGCTAGAGCTCTCGACCGTCGCCGTCGTGTTGAGGCTAGAGCTCTCGACCGTCGCCGACGCTTTTCCTTCCGTCACGCCGAGCCCAACAAACGCCGCTCCACCAACGTCTTTGCGAGACTCCAAAAGCTCCGATTGCAGCCGTTCCATCGAGCCCAATAGCCCCTACCATCGTTCCATGCTGCCCAAGCGCCGCACGACCCATTGGTGTCCGCCATTTCCGCCCAACTCTGGTTGCAGCCATTTCATCGTTCCCATTCCCAAGTGCAGCGGTAGTTGATTAGGGTTTCATCAGGAATTTAAAGTTCTGGTTCAACGGTCTAAGATTAAAACAACTTTGATCAACAGCTGATATTATTTTTAGTATTTGAATTTTTTTATTTAGTTTTGTAGATGATTTAACATTAATATTTGATTTTTTATAGACTTAGGATCCATTTAGTTCGTTGATTTGAGTTTTTAATTTAAGTTAAAATGTGATTTTATGTGAATTTTTTACTGTAATAAAATTTTTTATTGTAGTAAAATTTAAATTTTAAACTCGAATCGATAAAATGAACGAATTTACTTACACTTTAATACTACTTTAATACTGTAGTTAACCTTTATATTGATGTCACGTAAACATTTTGTTAAAGTTATACACAGAAGTAAATGAATGGGACATTTTAAACTATTTTTTATAAATTTAGAGGCGTTTTAAATTGCTTTAAAAAGTCAAGAAGCACTTTGAAACAAATGACATAATTTGAAAAGAAATTATGAAAATAATCCTAAATTATGTTACACGGCACGCAAAAACCATGGTAAGAAAAGAAAATTGAAAAACAAGAAGGAAAAAACGATACATCTACCTATTCTAATAAAAGCGTGAAAACGCTGAAGTCTTGGGCGGACGCGTGGCCAACGCGTTTCGTTCTTTTTTTTTCTTACATTTACTTTTTAGTCCTCAATACTTTTATATTTACATACTTGACCTTTATTTATGTTTCTTCTCAGTTTTAACTATTTTTCACATATATTTGCAAACTCACTTTGTTAAATTATTTTTCTCTTCTCTAATTTCTCAGTCAAAATATTTTCTACAATTATGTTACTCGAGTAGTTTTCTCTCTCTATATATTTTAAGTTATATGTTTTTTTTTTCTCTTTTACTCTACTGAAACAATTTTCCCCGAATATACCATTAAGCAAATATTTTTTTCCTTCTTACATGTGCACCCTTATTAGTTTTCTATGTGATTTGTTTTAAAATATCTTTTATATGTTTTTTTTTTAAATATACTATTGAAATAATAATGCTCAAATATGCACTTACGTGAACATCTTGTTCTTTCCATATGTACACCCTAATTAATTTTCTATTTGATTTATCAAGATCAAACTATTGCTTCTAACATGTTCGATTATATTTGCAAAAATACAACATTCAATAGAAACATAGGTTGTAATTGAAACATACATTTTGATGTTTTTTTAACTTCATTAAATTATTTTTTTTATAATTTCTCAATTCAATTTTTTTTACAAATATATCCCTATTTAAATACTATTACTACAATCTTCTATATATGTTAGACTAAATGTGGTTCCACACGTCAGCCCCATAAAACCACAATTGTATATATGTGTGTAATTTATAATATTTATTTATTTAAGTATACCAAATCAGCCCTCTCAGTTAGTAAAAAATTTCGATATAAGCTATTTATAGATTATAATGTTAAATTGTGAATAAATACTTTATTATATGCCAAATGAATTTTTTAATAGAACTTCACCCCATAAGAGCGCGGGCCAAAAAATAGTACAAAAATGAAAGTAAAACGATACACAATGACAATAAATATAGCATATAACATTAAAGGCAATGTTTAGTAGTTTGTATTGTATTGTATTGTATTATTATAATGCAATACGGTATTTGGTGTCATAATGTATTGTATAAGGGGTCAAAATACAAAGTTATAATAATTTTAGGGAAATATTTTGGGTCAAAATATAATTTTCAAAAGTTTTGGGGTCAAATGAAATTTTATAAAATTTTTGGGGTCAAAAAGTAATTTCATAAAAGTTTTAGCGTCAAAATGTAATTTTGGGGTCAAAATGTAACTTTTAAAAATAAAAAATTTGCATTGTGTCTCCTAAAATTTTCAACAATTATAGGCTCCAGCATAACCCTATGTTGGCCCGACCCCGACCTCTAATATTGTCCAACCTCGACATAAATTATTGATTTATTAGGCTCCAACATGACCCTATGTTGGCCCGATCCCGACCTCTAGTCTTGCCCAATCTCAACATAAATTATTGATCTATTAGAAAATAATACAATACAATACATCAAAAATAAACTGTACTCAATAATAGAACATAAACCATATTAATTTATCATATATATTAATTTATATAATATAATGATCACACTAAATATTGTATTATTATATTATTATATAATACGTGCTATAATACAGTCAAACAAACATGTCTAAAACAACTAGAGGTGTAAATCGGCCGGGTAGGGTAAGGTTGAGCAGAAAAATTGAGCCTACCCGACCAGTGCGGGTTGAGAAAATTTTGAGCCGCGACACTTTCTTAAATCTACAAACCCGCAACGTTTCGGGTGACCTCGGGTAGGGTAGGGTTACTCGGGTTGGTGAAAGTAGATAACTAATATAAAAACAACTAGAATATTTCAATTAGATTGGTACCATTCTAACATGCATAATAGTCCATATAAAATAAACAGTTTAATCTAGAATAAATAATCCATATAAAGATAAACAGTCCATATAAAAATAGTCGCAAAATAGGACATGAAATAAAAGTTAGTTCACTCCAAACTGTTTAATCCAGAATAATAGCATCTTCATTCCCAACTTGCCCCTCATGTGTTGCAACAAAATTTGACAAATCTTGAAAAGAAAACATAACAAAAAAAATCATCAGAATCAAGTTTAGAACAACAAAATAAACAACAAGTAGATGAAATAAAATTAAAAAAAAGTAAGTAAAACGTAAAAAGATTACCTGATTCAATATCTTCATATTCATTAAATTCTTCCAAGTCAATAAGGTTGATGTGCTCACGACTACGCAGCCAATTTTGTGTACAAATCAATGCCTCCACCATCTTGGGACTCAATGAACTCCTAAAGGGATCGAGGATGCGGCCTCCGGTACTAAAAGCATATTCTGAGGCTATCGTTGAAACAGGAATGGCAAGAATGTCTCTTGCAACTAGTGAGAGAACCTTCTAATTAGTTGCATTATTCTTCCACCATTCTAAAACATCAAAATTTGACCGAGTTGGATCCTCCATAGGGTCTGTCAAGTATCTGTCCACATCATTTTTGTACTCATTCACATTCTTCTCCTTCATTTTCCTTACAAACTTGCTCCACAAACGCCCTTTTTCTTTTGGAGTCGTTTTTGCCTCTGTTGTACTTGTTGTTGCCGCCTCCCCACTACTTGCATTGGCCACAGATTCACCTTTGTCCCCACTATAAACCTCATGCAGCCGGTACATAGTATCCTTCACATTCTTTGCTAATGTTTCAGAAGTGGAAGAATCATACACTATAGAGCAACAATATGTCAAATAATCCATTTTGTACCTAGGATCAAGTACAACAGCCACAAAGAGAAGACAATTTATATTCTCAACACTCCCCCAATACTTGTCATACTTCTTTTTCATACTTACAGCCATGGATGAAAGCATTGAATCATCTTGTTTGCTTAATTCAGATAGCTGGTTTTGCATCTCACACAGCTCATGAAAGTAAGAATTTGAAGTGACATTCAAAGTGGCACTAAACTTCAAAGTTATATCATAAAAAGTCTTCAGAAATTTCACAAACACCTTAACATTCTTCCAATCATCATCAAGTGGCGGCCCAATCTTCTGCTTCCCCCCCTCATCTTCCCAAAAATAAGACACAAACTTATCATCTTCATCTTCATATCTTTCAAAAGCTTTTTGAAACTTAATGGCTGCATCTAACATCATATAGGTGGAGTTCCATCTAGTAGGGACATCTAAGCATACGAGACCTTTGAATTCAATCTTCTCTCGCTCCACACATGACTTGAATTTCAGCAACCTAGCCGGAGAAGACCTCACATACCTCACAGCGTTACGAACGGCAGCTATGGAATCATGTAGGTCTTTTAAACCTTCATTGACAATCAGGTTCACTATATGGGCACAACTCCTAACATGAAGGAATTCCCCACCTAAAACAACCCCTTTCCACCCCTTAATCTTCCTTCTCAAGTAGGTAATCATGGAGTCATTTGAGGAGGCATTATCAATAGTCATAGTGAAGACTCTCTCAATACCCCAAGCATGCAAACATGACTCAATGACTTTACCAACACTCTCTCCCTTGTGACTTGAAATTTGACAAAAGTTTATAATCCTTTTTTGTAAAGTCCACTCACTATCAACATAGTGTACAGTTAGACACAAATAATTAATATTTTGCACGGATGTCCAACAATCAGTTGTTAGGCAAATCCTTTGACCGCCCTTACTAAATTCAACCCTTAGTTTCTTCCTTTCTTCCAAAAAAAGTTGGTAAATGTCCTTAGCAATCGTAACACGGGAGGGGATAGAGAACCTAGGCTGCATCACTTGACAAAAATTCTTAAATCCTTCACCTTCAACAAACCTAAATGAAAGCTCATCTACAATCACCATTTTTGCTAACGCTTTTCTGCAATGCTCCTTGTTAAAGCCTATAGCAACAAGACTACTCCCAGTTTCAGTGTTTGTTTGGAAACTCAGAGTTTTTTGCCTTTTGTCTTGGTTCCTATATGGGTATTTCTTGCATTACTTTTCTATGTGAACCTTCATACTACTGGTATCGTGTCTCGTACTATCACACGCATATGTTGCCCCACAATAAATACACTTACACCTAGGCTCATTTGGATCCCCACTCTCAATGATTTTGAAATGATCCCAAACAGGAGACTTTTTTTGTGACTTCTTCCTCTTTTTACTGTCTCCCTCCTCTTTTTCATTTTCAATTTTAGTGCCCAAATTAGGTATAGGGGTAGGGCTGGGTGTGAGAGTGGGCAATGTAATGGGCTCGTTAGGCATAGAGACACTTTCTGTTTCAACAGAGGACTTGCAAGTGCTTTCAGAAGTTTTTGTCGGGTGGATGATAAATTTTTCCATCTAGCACGCAAATTAACCTAAAAAACAAATAACATATGATTGAGCTAACTGTAGAGATTACTAACATAGTAGTATGTATGTCTTATAGTAGTATGATTTAGTAGATGCCTTATTATGACAGTAGTATGATTTAGTAGATGCCTTATTATGATATATCATCATAATAAGGCATCACAAACCTTAAGGCTCTAGGTAAATACTAAATAAGTACAACATGAATAAGTTAAATCAATCATATGTTAAATCAACATGAATAAGTTATAACTTTTGAAAGAGTAAACTCTAAGATTGATTGGATTTCAAGCATTTGATTCTGAATAAGTTAAAGAGGAATAAGTATTTGCCATTCATAAATTACTTATTATTTCATTAGTAATAATGTGCCTATAAATATCATAAACGAAGTGCATTTTCCTCCACCTACTACGCCTAAAACGAAATGGATCCAAATTGACAAACTAGAATTTATCCAAAGAAAAAAGCACCATAAAGAATAAATTCCTCCTTTTAACAGAAAATATTCTGTACTTGCATAAATTTATGCCCTGGTAAAAAATTCTCAGTCCTAGTCTCCTAGATTCCTATCACACTTGCAACTCAGCTATACATGGAAAATATCACTTTCTTCCTAAGATAAATTTGTTACTTATAGTCTTATTCAATTATGTGTATTTGCTTGATGTGATGATGGGATGCGTTAACACTTTACAGAACAAACTTGAGCATAAAGAATTGTTTGAAATATATTTTCCCTCAAACAAATTCCCCTTTTTTCTTTTTAATTATAACCCTACAAAATGTGGAGTTGACTTAAATGGCTACAATTTCCCTACCAAACACCAATTCAATATCTGCATTGAAACACAATTTCCCTACATTGAACAAGAGGCAGCAGCTCCTCAGTCCTGCCATGCGTCAAAATTCAACATGCAGCCATCAATTCAGGCAAGAAAAATTCAACATGCAACCATCAAGAGGCAGCAGTGCTTCAAGCTATTTCAATCCGAAATTTAATAAAACTAAACCGGTGATAACACAACAAGATTGCTTTTATTTATTTCTCATGCTAAAAACGACAACAAAACTAAACCTTCTCAACAACATTCACTGAAATGTTGGTTATTTCAGTTTGGACGACTGAAATGTTGGAATAAACTTTGGTTATTCCAAAGTTTATTTCTTTCTCGTGCTTTTATTTCAGATTTGGGTTAATGTTGGTTTGGAGTCCAAACCAACATTAACCCAAATCTGATCAAACCCAAAAAAACTGTTGAAACCGGTGATAATCCGGTGATAATCCGGTGATAAGTTGATAGCACACATCAATCAAGAAAAAAAACACTTACGGTGAAAAAAAGTGGAAGATTGAGGCGACTCAGGCTTCGGAGGCGAGTGAGGGAAGCTTGGAGTGAAACCAGAGTGGACTCACGGCAGGGGACTGGGAGTCAGCGGTGCCGGTGCGTGCGAAGGCTGGGACTGAGAGGCTGGGACTGGCGGCGGCTGGCGAGTGGCGACTGGGTGGGTGGGAGGAAGGAAAAATGAAAACTGAAAGTGAAGGAACTTTCTCTGTCAAACTCTCACATTACATGGGTTTGGGGGATTAGGGTTACTGAAAGTGAATTAACAGCCGGGTCGGGGCAACTCGGGTGAGAAGTTGCCCCACCCGCGGCCCAACCCGCAAATTGCGGGTTGGGCCTATTATAATCCGAAAATTAAAAAAAAAAAAATTAACCCAACATTTTTGGGTAGGGTCGGGCAGGTTTGTCGGGTTCGGATTTAATTCTTACACCCCTACCAGCAACAATGAGAAACGGCGACGACAATAACAACAAAGTTTGAAAGGACAACAATGTGAAAAACGACCTCGAGAAAAGTACGACACGAAAAAAGACAACTAAGTTGAAAACGACAGTAGTCAAATGACGGGTCTTTTGTGATTTATAGACTAACGATAATAAATATCAAATCAATAATAATAAGCGAGGAAATGACAAAGGAATCATGGGTATAACTATTACTGTTATTTAACTAAAAATACGAATTTATTTAACTGTGTTTTCTTCGTTAACCGTGTATTGTGAGGTTTTTTTCTTTCTTTCTTTGTTGTTTTTTTTCTTTTTAATCTGGGATGAGATTATTTAAACTATACACTGTGTGTGGACTTAACTAGTGTAGAGTTACCACTAAATGATAAACTCTGATTCTTTTGTGTGTGATTTTCCCCTTTTTTCCCAAAAAGAAAAGATTGATTCAAGATTGAAAAAAACAAAGGCCTCATAGAAAGAGCATAAGAAAGGGAAGGGGAAAGGAGAAGATGGGTATGAATTTTCACCATTTAATTTTTATTAATATGTTTTTTAGTCAAATGATTATATTAATTCGAAGGGTATTAATTAAGAGTACGAGGTAAAAATCTTAACATATACATTTTAAAAGTAAGTTTAACAATTTTTTTATGATATATATCATATTATAAAGACGAGAGTAACATGATTAATTTAGTGTGCATGTGAGCGAGTAGAGCAATGTTGAATGGCCAGAAAACAAATGCCAAATGGGGAATTGGTTATATTGGGACAAAAATAAGATCCAGCATTCAAATGGGGTCAGAAGCTTCGTTAAACACTCCCATCTATATTTTGCTTATTATTAATTGTAAGTTGTAACTAATATGATTGTACCTACGAATAGAAAAGGGGAAAAAAGAGTAATATAACCATACTCTATACGTGAATCACAGAGCTTTGTCCCTCAAAAAAAAAAAAATAAATAAATCTTGTCGGGTATGGCTCTCATGCAATGCCTGATGATTTTTTGACCAAAAGTTTTCACGAGCCGAAAAGGAATAATATTGATGAACACCTATTAAGCTGGAAACAAATCTTGGACCGAAAACCGAATTTAAACAGAACCCTTATTCTTATAACTTTTTAAATTTATTTTTTTCCCCTAATTGAGAACCAAGTCCTAAGTTGGAATCTGCACAGATATTTGGCTCTATATATGTGATTTATATATTCTACAACTTATTCAAATAAATTATAGATGGATTGTCGCTTATAAAGACAAAGCCAAACTGAGGTTGAAATGCCATTGAAAATCTATAAATAATAATTTATCAACCACTTGTAATATCGTGTCATTATTGGTTTTATTATCATAATTTAGAACAAAAAACAGTATATAATAATATAGATCATAAGGGAAAGTATTTAAAATCCCTGGTTTTTAGTTAGGCCGCGGTTTCGGAGCGCGTCAGCATCTCTTGGCCGCTTGGGCTTTGGACCCAATGGGGGCGCTCATCATGTGGGCCCACACAACAACGTGTTCGGCCGCTAATATCAAACATGTCAATTCTACTCAGAACGAATCAGATCATGTCCAAAAATCAGTGCAACCAAAAACTCTTTTCTAAAAATTTTTTGGCCTTTTTATGCTCTGTAACTTATGCATTTTAGTGGTTTCATTCATTCAATTTTTTAACCTTTTGTTTGGTGAATTTTTTATGTTATATACTTATATGTGTTCAGTGCTAATTAAAATTTCTACAAAAAAAAAGGAAAAATGGGGACGTGAATAAAGGTATATATGTATATATATTGATATATGTATGTATATTACAGCAAGTGAATGCAGCAGGTAAATTTGGAGAAAGACAACGATTATCACAGAGAACATGGGAAATTCCAAAGGAATTCAAAAGGGAAAAAATATTAGGGAAAGGAGCATTATTGTGCATGGTAGGTACGGTGATTTAATTAAATATCTGTAATCTGTAACAGCTTTAAAAGGGTAATTAAATTAATGTGATCACTGTATGTATTTGTTACATATAGTGTATTTGGTCCCAGATAGTCAGGACATATACGATTACCTGACAGTTTAAAAGTAATAAACCAATATACAGGATTCTCCCAAAAAAAATGAATAAATAAATAAAACAATATGCAGGAAGTTCAATTGTGTATATCATTATTTTTTCTCACTTGTTAAATAGCTATGAAGGTAGAGCTAAGTCATGAAGCATCTTCTTTTGTTGTTAAAGAAGTTATAGGAATAAAAGAGTACAACAAGATGATGACAGTAGAAGATAATATATATAGGCGAGATGGTGAAGACTTCTGACAATGTAGATGCTTTGAAGAAAAAGAAGATAATTCCTTGTGTTAAGTTTGATGAGAGTTTGAACTTGATGCATGTTTATTCTTGTTGAAGTTTGCATTGTTAGTGCAATGACGGTTGTCGAGATTGGATACCCAAATGTGTGAGTTGAGAGAATTTGAGTTAAGGTGGAGATTGTTAGACAAGTGACTCAAATTGGGTTGGGAAAGTTAATATTTTGTATTTTTTGGGTAACTTACAGTTTTTTTTATTTTTTGGGCAAGTGTCATTATGAATTTATAAATAAGTGTTTTGTGTAAGGGTTTATGTGTGCTCAGAGAAAAGTGTAAAGAAATAGTGTCTCTTTTTTAAGAGAAAGAGAGAAAAGTGAGGAGAGAAATAGGCAAGGGTGTAAGGGGTTTTGAGTAGAGAGAAGGTGAGAAAGTTGTATGAGTGTGTAATTTTAAAACTGTTAGTAAATTTTTTCTCCCTCATCCGTCGACGTAGGAAAATTTTCTGAACCACTTAAATCTTTATCTTTTTTATTTTTCTGTTATTTTATTTCAGTCTATTTTTTTTGCTGCGTCAGTATAGGAGTGTGGTACACACAAACAAATATGAATATATATTGATATATGTATGTTTATTACAGCATGTGAATGCAGCAGGTAAATTGGAGAAAGAAAACGAATATCACAGAAAAAATGGGAACTTCCAAAGGAATTCAAAAGGGAATAATATTAGGGAGAGGAGCATTATTGTGCATGGTAGGTACGGTGATTTAATTAAATATCTGTAACCCGTAACATTTTTAAAAAGGTAAATAAATTAATGTGATCACCGTATGTATTTGTTACATATAGTGTATTTGGTTCTAGATAGTCGGGACATATACAGTTATCTAACGGATCGAAAGTAATAAACCAATATACATGATTCTCCAAAAAAAAAAAAAAAATGAATAAATAAATAAAACAATAATTATGTATATCATTGTTTTTTCTCACTTGTTAAATATTACCTAGGCAAGGAAAAGGCGTAATAAATATATATTACCACACACGTAATTACATATATATATATATATATGTATATAGGTGTGTATATATACGATAACCTAGTAGTTGGGCAGTGTTCTAATTATTTATTTCATGCAGTGCAACTTGATTACAAGTTGTCTTTTTATAAGTTCAATCTTGCATATTTTTAGGTTAAACAAATTAACACATGCGGAAACAGATATCCAAGAACGGATTTGTGATTGTGTACCATGCAACAAGGGGGACTCGTGATGCATGGAAGACTTTTCAATTTGTGGTATTTCTCAGTATCTGAAAGCAGAAAATGACAAAAAGACAAAAAAAAACGAAAAAAGAAAAAGAAACGACAAGACTACTTTGGTGGTATTTTATGTGTGTGCATATAAAATATTGTCAGGTGAAAAATAATGCGTAGATTGTCACATAATTAACTAGGAAAAACGTATAGGGCTAGTAATGATCGATGCGATATCTATATCATAAGCTAAATCAAATTATTAGACTCGGATAATTATTTTTTCACCAAAAAAAGAGATACGGGTTTATTTTCTATGGAATTTGGAATTATTGAGACAAAGTGTTGTCCATAAACAATTGGAGAATCAAAGCCATGCTAAATATATTTAAATTTTCTTAAAATAGTTTCTCAGCTGATAATTTGAACATACAAATGACACGCGTAGATTATGCATATTTCGAAAATTACAACTTGAAAGCTTGATTAAATTTGTCACATAATATATGAAAAATCTAATGGGCGAAGGAATGATTGGCGGGATTTTAATTGTTCCTTCTCATCATTCATTTAAAAAAAAAAAAAAACCTAGGGAGTTGTAACTTAAATGGAGATTGGATTAATTAGGAAACTAGCTAATTTACTGAAACTGTAATAGCTAGACAGATGATTATCACAAGACAACGGTTGACAACTACTAGAACAAAGGGGTTATATCTGTGTATAAAATAAAAAAGGTCTTTTATGAATCATATCAATTTGTTTCCTTCACAATATTCCACGACCTTTATAGGTAAGAAATGGTTTTTTCTTTTTCCAGTTATAATTTCCATTTGTATGGTATTGCTTTGTTCGTTCTCTCAAATTGACTGGTAATTACGTGATCAAGAGAGTTTAGGTTCACCGCATTCATCACTTAAAATGTCATACGTTTATGCAACAACAAAATGCAACGATCTTCATATTGGCATTTTTGTTAAGAATCTGTCAAAAACAACCCTGTCCTTTTGGTGCTTGTGTGCGCCCACAGATATATGTTCTGTGAGTACTATAAGCTTTAATGCCATCATTTTTGTTTTATTATCATCAGATGATTGGGACAAATTAACGACGTCCAAGGTGGGTCATATAGATGATATTATGATGATCTTTTTTTAGTGAAAGGAATAAATTTGTAATTTTTTTTTCCTCTGGTTAAATATAGTTTTTATGTACGGTTATGCCAATGCTATAGTTGGCAAATAAAAGTGTGAAAATATTATTTTTTTATATGTCATAATTTTATTTTGTGCTATAATGTTATTTTAAATAGTATATATAATATATGGATGTAATTTTTTGAGACCAAATACAGCATATATGAAATATAATAAAAAATAACAGTACTGCATTGAAGGATGATTATTCTATTAAAATGTAAATCATAAAATTAAGATTAGTATATTATTTAACACTGCAATATTTGACTTTCATTATTTTTACCTTCTCGATCGTTAACATTTTATATTTACTTTGTGATCAATGTGATGCTTTAGGTGACATGGAAAGTCCGGCAAATGCCTGAATTGGGAAGATGAACCAAAACGCCAATATATTATATATGATTGTAGTACCTTTCATGATCAGATTGTTAATACTGGTCAGGAAGTTATTAATATCAATAATTTTGTGGACCTTTTCGTTTATGTTATGATGTAAATGATCCGTTGGTAATATTTTTCTCATATTTTTAGGCTATCTTTGTCCAATTTTTTCCCTTTTTTTTTTAATTTTGTTTCCATATCAAAAAAAAAGAAAGAAAAGAAGTTTTATTGAGGCCCCCTTTCACCTTCTTCGTTCTTTCTCCTTCTTGGAGAGGTTGTAAATTATTCTTTAATTTCGGATTCTTGTATTTCTTTCTTTTTTATATAATGATAAATAATGTGTGGCTCAGTATGAGATAGGTTTGTCATTCTAAAAATAATCATCCTTAACTCATAATGCCAGAATATGGGCCTCCCAATTCCCATCATCAATTCCTAAACCGTCTAATTCTAATATTTTCTTTTACTTTGACAAGTTGGCTTAATTTTCCTAAATAATTGCTTGCATTCGTAAACATGTGGTTTAATCATGAGCACTACCTTATTGTCTTTGTGATTATAACTAATGTAACTTATAAATTTAAAATAATATTTATTAAAAAAACTTAATTAGAAATAATGAAGCTCCAACTCGGGCTAATAACAAGCCCCAAGGAACAGTATCCGAGACCTACATGAAAAATACCCTCGGCTACTTGTTTTTCTTTAATCAAAGAGGGAAAAAATTAAAGGGCTATGATTAATAGAGTTAACACCAAAAAGTTAGGATTAATAGAGTTGGTGTTATTTACATAATTCTTGTTTAAATTAAGTGTTTCTTAGATGTTAGATATTCAACAAACATATACATCAATTTCCAAACAGAACGTCATACAACAACAGCTCAGTTAAACCATATTGCACAGTCATACTACGTACAAGTACAGCTTACTTTTGGAGGAGTAAGGCCTGTAGCGAAGCACCTTTTCTGAAATATCTCGTAACTTGTTCGTTAAAAGTAAACTATAGATAGTGATTTTGGGTCATTTTATTGGCAGATTTAATTAAAATCACATTAAAATAAAAAATATGTATAATGATAATTTATTTTTTCAAACCCTATTGTGAAAATCTTGTAATCTTTTATACAAAAGGTCATTAATTTTAGACTTTCCCGATAACATAGGGATTTTTTTTTTTTTTTTTTTGTGGCAATTTAAGATGACTTAGACGTACATTCACTAAAGCGATAAAGAATGTACCTAATACAAGATCACAATCTACCCTCTTCTATTCCTTGAGTACGTGTTAAGCGGCATAATTTGGTGGCAATTTAAGATGACTTAGACATACATTCACTAAAGCGATAAAGAATGTACCTAATACAATATCACAATCTACCCTCTTCTATTCCTTGAGTACGTGTTAAGCGGCATAATTAATTTTTTAGCCTTTTAGTGAAAGTGATTAGATGGGCACACGTCCGTCCTACTAGGATGAAGAAGCACCGAAATTGATGATCTCGCCATCGCTAGGATCCTGAGTACACACGTGTCACAACATAAACTGTCGGTCAACATTTAAAGTCTGAAAATGCTGAATTTTCATCTAATTAATGAAACTAATCAGCATACATCAGAGAGATTCCCTAGCCAGATTATTAGCTTTAGTTACCATGATTAGAATAGCACGTACTTTCTATTTACATCACTGCAAGTCCTGCAAGAATCTAAATTACCAATGTCCATGTAGTATTCAGAACAACAAGACATATAATATACAGGTTTCCAGAATTTGAGGCCTACCCCAAAAATCCTTGCATTTTTTTTTATTGACAAGTCAACAAAACTTATTCTCTTATGTGCCATAAGCAATAAAATAGACCAAATCCGATCAAAGAGGTTAATTAGATAGGACACACGGCGATTAATATATAAGCCGACTTGTACGAAATATGTGACCAGTTGTACAGTGTTTAAGAGTTTCTGGTGAGCGTAGTTTGCGCTTCAAGCACATGCAAAGTGAGGAAGGTGAGAGAGTTAAAATTAAATTAATTAATTATTTGAAACAAATCTCAATTAGTTTTGGTGTTTTATTAGGTGATGAGTTGTGCTAATTCATATGGACCCTTTTTCTAGGGTTTCATAATGTCGCATTCTATATGAGACAAAGCCTAATAAAATTAGACGTGAAAGGTTAGGGCTTAGTGTTGTGTTGTTGTTTCCATGTTCATTGACAAGAACTCAACTTTTTTAGGTCCCTGATTATAAACTTTTGGGTATTAATTAGTTAATTTCATTAATTGGATTAGGAAGAATAAGAGCTAACCTACAAGAAATTAAAATTAGGAAAGCCAATAATTATGTTTAAGTACTATAAGCATGGAAGAAAAGTTGCACACGTTTTTCTTCTAAACTTAATTTGAAGCCCCGGATCAATTTTTCTTTCTTTCAGTATTTTCTTTTTTTAATCTTCTACGTGTCACTTTCTATAATTCCTAGCAAATCCAAATGACTTGTCAATTTTTCTGTTAAATTCTTTGTATCAAGCCACAACCACTATATAGCTACATAAATAGGGTAACAAATCATATCAATTCAAGAACTACTTTATTAATTAGCCTTTTACACTTATCCTTCTTATTTAAAGTTTTAACGTGACATTTATTCATTTGTTGGACAGAGAATTTAATTACAAACAGAGAGTTTATCCTTTGTTAGCTCGTAAACCTCTTATGAAAATAGCCTCAAGATTACTATACTTGATTAACAGATCATTGATGTCCATTGAAATTTAATTTAGCAAATTATCTGCATGTACCAAAATAATTCATAGGTTAATTACGCTATCAATATTTTACCGCTTGGGTAATTCAAGAGGTGTGCTAAAGTAGTGCCACGTGTATTTTGGGTGAAAGTGAAAGCACGATGTACACCAAAAAGGAGAAAAGAAAAAAGGAAAAAAAAAAAAAAAAAGTGATACTCGACACAGTTTGTTGATTACAACCCTCTTTTTGTCGTTTTTCATTCTGAAGTCTTGATGAAAATATTCAATTGAGAAATTCAACTATAAACGAGCTAGGAAATCAGGAAGAAAATGACCGTATTAAAGAGAAAGAAAAAAAAAATCCTGCGACCAAGTTGCATTCTACTAAAGACTTATATTGGTCATCCAATCTTATAAACTACAATTTTTGTGATACATTCAAAGGAATGCCAGTTGGGCATTAGACTTCCTCATTTGTTAAATAAATTCTTTCCTCATAACAAAAAATAAATAAATTCTTTATTATTAGTGGATCAAAGAATGGCAAGATGGTAATACCCGTTATGGAATAAACACTTAAAATGAATTCACATGAACAAAAAAATTAGAAAATAAGACATATTGTACTATGGTGTTAGCAAAATATTCCATGGAACAAGTACCAAAGAATTATGAAAGGGAAGAAACCCTAGAGAATGTCTTATTGAAATGGGGATAATTAGTACTTAGTTCTACTAAAGATGCACGTATTAGCTAAAATAATTGTCTGCCTGATTAATTAGGCTTAAATAAAATGGAAAAAAATTAAAAAAAAAAAAAAGAAAATGGTCTTGGGAAAAGGAGATATAGGTAGTAGTCTTCGTCGTAGATGATTACGGAGTGGCTGGTTGTGAAGTCACATGGATTCCTCTGAGCACATCCGACACTCCTGAACAAAGCCTGTGTTTTGCTTCTTTTTTTTTTTTTTTTTTTTTTTTTTTTTTTTTTTTTTTTTTTTTTTTGTTGATAATTTGTGTTTTACCGTTGTTTCTCTTTTCTCTTTCTCTGTTATAGATCTTCACCAGAATCTCTGGGTTACCGTCCAGCTTTTCGTCATCTTTCTCATTTCCATGTCCAAGTGTCCGACCACATTATTACCAAATGAACACATAGTCACATCTTCAATTAAAAACAATTTAAAAAATACTAAAAAAATTAAAATATTCCAAATAATTTCAAAGACCCTTTTGGCCTTTGATGGATTAATGTTCATAGATCACTGTTCATGACATGGGATATGCCCTAACGGGTCCCACCCTCCGATTAGATTTACATTTCTTTATTCCATATTGTGTGGACTGTACAGTAGTTATTCATTGGAAGGCGTTTTAGTGTTGAGTTTGTTCCTCTCGTTAGTTTTGAGGAAAATATCATTATAGTATTACTTGCTATATATCTCTATTATAGCTAAAGAGAATCTCTCTCTCTCTCTCTCTCTCTCCTCTTTCTCTTCTCTCTCTGTGTTGTCTACGATATGATGATCAGTTACTGGTCTACAATGAAATCTCACGTGCACCACGCTGTAGCTTTTTTTGGTTAAACGACGTCTTTAAAAGGCTCTGGGCTTTTCTCGTAGTCATATGGGAAGGGAGAGTATGATAAAAGGAACACTTTGTTTGGTCTTACGGATACGCTTTGTGCTTTGGGCTTTTTACGTCTCACAATAATAATAAGACTTTTCTCTCCTTTATTTTCTTTTTCTTTTTTCTTTTTTCTTTATCCTTTTCATCATTTCATTCATTGGGGTTTCTGTAGAGGAAACACAAAAAACACTTCTCAAATTTCGTCAGCTTCTAACACCAGCTTTTTCTTCTCATCCGAAGGCAAAAAAAAATTGAGAATTTTGGTCAGATAAAGATGGCACTAGAAACTGTGGTTTTCTCACAAGACCCATTTGGCTATGGCTTCAAGGATTTCTACTCCTTGTTAGGAGGACCCGGAGGAGCTAATTGGGGCTATGATTTGTGTCTCCAACAACAACAAGAAGATCAAGAATCGTTGGAAGAAGACAAATCCCTTATTGGGATTTTTGACAATCGCATATTGGACCAAACTGTGCATGCAAATTGGGACTACTCTTCCTCACCTCCTTCAGTCCCACACAACATTAATAATGAGTTAGGAATAATGTCGGATCCGTATTCTTCCCCCGAGGCCTGTACCGTCGACCAATCATATTCTCCTCCTGCGTCGGCCGATCCTGCAGTTGCGGAGCAGGCCCCGTCGACCGCCACCGTGGGACGGCGGAAACGACGCCGCACCAGGAGCAGCAAGAACAAGGAGGAGCTTGAGAACCAGAGGATGACCCACATTGCCGTCGAGCGCAACCGTCGCAAGCAAATGAACGAGTACCTTGCCGTTCTCCGATCCTTGATGCCACCCTCTTACGTCCAAAGGGTCAGTTTAAAAGATCTCTACTCTTCATTTCACTTTTTTTCTTAAAAAAAAAAAAAAGGACGAACTAAGAGAAAAATCAAAAAGCACTACTAGTACCATTCAAGAGCTAATATTGAAAAATGTAATCTACAGGGTGACCAAGCGTCAATAGTTGGGGGAGCAATTAATTTTGTTAAGGAGCTAGAGCAGTTCTTGCAATCAATGGAGAGCCAACACAAGAGAGCAAAGAAGCAAGACAAAGACGAAGATGGCTTTTCTTCACCAGTTTCATCGCCGTCGTCGTCGCCATTGGCCGAGTTCTTCACCTTCCCTCAGTACTCGACGCGTGCCACGGCTCAAAACGCTTCAACAGAAAACAGAGACTCCTCCGTTAACAACAACAACAACAACAACAACAACAATAACAGCAACCGGTGGGCGGCTGCCGACATAGAAGTGACGATGGTGGACAGCCACGCCAACCTGAAAATACTCTCAAAGAAACGCCCCAGACTTCTCTTGAAAATGGTTGCTTCTTTGCAGGCTCTTCACTTCAGTATTCTTCACCTTAATGTCACCACTGTGGACCAAATGGTCCTTTACTCTGTTAGCGTCAAGGTATTTAGATTGATTTTTTCTTTTTATTAGTTGATTTAATTTGTGTCACTAAATAATATTGTGACATATAATTGATTTGTTAAATATTTATATATATGTATGTATATATATGTGTGTAATAATTAATTGTGAAAATGGGACAGATTGAGGAAGGATGCCAACTGAACACTGTGGATGAGATTGCAGCGGCTGTTAATCAAATGCTGGGCAGAATTCAAGAAGAGCCTTCTTTCACCTGAATCTTGAAAACTTTTCATTTTTTTTTTTCTTTTTCTTTGGACCTTTACGTTCTATGTGCATCTCACTTTCTCTTTGTAATTTGGGGATTTCTGCCTTTCGAGAACGAGTTTCTCTTTGTTATTATTATTATTCTTCTTTTTCTGTTTATTTGAGGAAGAATATTGTTTAGAGTTTCAAGAGTAATCGAGTCGGGTACTGTATTTATGTGTTTGTCTTGCCTATTCGGAAAAGGACTAATCCAACTCTAAAGGCTTTCATCTTTATACAAGGACTAAAACTCCATGGTTGCAGTCATATTTGGATTCAAATCACCCGCTCAATTCCTCTAATCAATTAGATTGTACTACATCATTTAAAAAATTAAAATATCACTTTAATTAACTTTTCTTTGTTTTGATAGTTAGATTTATTAAATGACGCGTCTCATTGTGATTGATTAGACACTAATTGATAATTAAAAATTAAAAAGCAGATTTGAGTCTGTCATATTTAGCCATAAATTCATACCTAGCTCCAAGTATCATGATGTTTAGAGATCAAATTCCCCGCCTAAGTTCACAAAGTTTCACAGCTTCTTATTTTTTATTCTAAATAATTATGACCTACCAAATATGTTTATACTTAATCTTTTTTGGTTAATTAAAAGAGTTGCTTATTTTGTATAGGTGCTAGATCATGTAATCAACCATAGAATATCTACTAAGACACAAATGAAATTGAGTATTATAAGTTCCCACATCATAAATTAAGCCAACTGTAAAATGGTGATGCAGTGTGAGGGTGACTTTTACGTCCGAGAGTATATAAAGTTTCGTCAAGGAGCGCGCGCGCATATATATATATATATATATATTATTTTTTTCTTATGAAGAATATGGGCATAAAGAGTGAGTCTAAGACATTGTGTATATGAATTATTATGAATCGTGAAGTTTACTAAAACCATAAACTTGGAGACTGTGGTCATGATCTAGTAGGAAGTCTCGTTAAAATTTAAGACTACATGATATAATTAAATTGGATAACCTATCAACTATGAGCTAATTAATTTATTATATGTTCATTATCGAGTCCCAAACCTTGTTAATAGGAAGCCTATGGAATACTCTTTAAAAAAAAAAAAAAAAAAAAAAAAAAAAAAAAAAAAAAGGGGGAAAAGTTAGCACAAGAAACACTCCTTTAAATCGGAAGCCATGCATTAGTCAAAGTCATTGGTTCTAAAGACCAGGGCAATAGAAGGTTTATTCTATCACAAGAAAAGATTAGTGTTCTAATTTATAAGGAACCCTTGAGTGAAGACAAGATATTGATCGGATCCAATTGACAAATACTCTAAGCAGCATATGGGGTGATTAATAATACTCATTAGAAATTGTTCTTGACAACTCTGCCTAACCTCAATATATATGTTAAAGACATGGTAGGGAGGAAAAAATGGAGACAAAGTGGGACATGCATGTTTCCCTTAAAAAAGGGCAGAAAATGGTAATTACTATTGTTGGTAGACCTGGCACAATATAAATACATTTTGCTGGCTTAGTTAGATGTGTGTGTATATATATATTATATATTTATATGGACGTAAATATGGAAATTTGATGATGTGATATAATAAAAATATAATTTTTAATTGTCATAATTATTTTTAGTCAATTATCTAATTTATTACAACCATTAAATTAATATATTATGATAAAAACAATAATATCTATTGATAGATAAATATTAAAGTAACTATTAAGGTTGAAATACATTAACAGACTATTTTATCAAATTTTGGCTTGTCATTTTTATGTATATATCTAACTAATATCATCACGCCACATTATCTATTTTTTCTCCATATATTGGGTTATATAATGAGAATAAGAATAACAATTAATCTTTGATTTGTAATCATACGGTATATATAATAATAAGAATAATCATTATCATCATGAGAAACAGAAAAAGGAATCCCTTAAAAAAAAGGACTTAAAATCATCATGATTATCAATTTATGTCTCTTTACGGGATTATTTTTGTTTTTTGCTTGGTTTTTCAAATGAAATCATGCACGAAACAAACACACGCACACATTTATGGATATATAAACGTGTAGTTTTAATAGTTACTCTAATAATTTAATGTACGACTTATACGTAGTGAACTTGACATTAATTGCCTAATTGCTAGCTTATAAATGTGAGCAGTTCAGCGCAAACTCAACTTATGTATTGATCAAACAAATAAAATTAATGAGTAGAAGTCTATTATTCATGATAAACATGCAATTTGTTACATCATATGATCTTACATAGCAAAACACAGGCCCCATCTGATTCTGACAAAAACTATATATATAATAAAATATTGATGAAAAACCAATAGGGCCTAATTTATAAGATTACTATCATAGAGTATCGTCTTGAATAATGGTATAGATTACCCCATGACTATCAGTCTATCAGTGAAATTCAGTGTACTAAATAATAATGGGCCAACTCAACTGGATTTAATCTTTAACTTGAGTTCACCATTAATATTTCTCGGGTATTTGACGCCTTTGCCCCTCGGATATTTTATGAATGAATTAGCAAGTGACTCACTTTAATTTTTATAAAATACTCTATAAATTTAATAAGGTACTATTGCTTGGAAGTCCTGTTGCTTCTTAATAAATTTTAAAATAACCTCACTGGATTTACTTATTTATTTTCAAAACACTGGATTTGAAATCTATGGTTACACGTTCTCATCGTTATACTAAGATCCCACTAAACAATAGCAAAAATGTTACATATATATTATATATATATATATTTAAAAAAAAAAACGTTTAATTGAAAAAGCTGATTTCCAGATACTTCCTGGAAGATGCAAAATATTCCCTTTCCAAAATGGTGCTCTTTCCTTTGAAGAAGTTTGTTGCGGCCAAAGTCCTATATAGTTTCCACTTTTTTTTTTTTTTTTTTTTTTTTTTTTTTTTTTTTTTTTTGCGTTTAGGAGCATTATTAATTTTGCAAATGTACACACGTCTTTGTCAACCAAGTGAATTATCATTGGTGGTGGCCACACAGCTAGCTTATCATAAATAGTGATCAGCAATGTATATATCGAATTTGATGGCTTTTTTTTTTCTTCTTCTTTAGCTAATAATATTCCTTTCTTGTAGTGTGCTTTTGTCGCCCCTGAATCAGCTGAGAATCTGATGATTATCCCCCACATCATTTTCGCTTTGATTTCTGGGGTTATTCATGTTTCTCTTCTTTGTCCTTTATTGTACTAACACATTATGGGATTAAATGATTCTTTGGGTAGGCAATGTACAAGAAATTTGAAAGAAAGGCGATGAGTGATGAGCCTGTCCCTTTGAATTGTACTAAATATGCTCTTTCTCTTGACTAGCTACCCTACAATATTAATGTCATTTTTCTTTTGGGCTCAAATTTTATATATAAGCTTGTGTACATCGAATAAAGGAATTGCTATTCAACGGCCGTGATCATTGGCAGCATTTGACATATATATAGCTAAAGTAATCTGCTTTCTTTGAGTCAATATATTAATCAAACATCAAAAAAACGAGTACAATGGTTTCTAATTAAAAAAAAAAAAAAGGATCAACTACAGTATTAGACCTTGTTTTTTGTGCTATATATATATATATATCCTAAATATTTCAGCATCCAGATTGAACCGATCTAGACCATTAAAAATTTTACATCTTAGTTCTCGTCAAGGTATGTATTTTGCTTGTTTTTTGTGCTGTATGTATCTAAATTCAGCATCCAGAAACAAGTTAAACCGATCCAAGTCTGTTAAAAAATTTTACAACATACTTTTTGTCAGGTAATAGAGAATTTGAACTCTACATCTTAAAATAAAGTCAGTGTGTAATTTTGGATAGACTAATAATGACAATTTTATAATAGTTTTTTAATGCTTATAATTATGTTCGATATGGTGCTCCCGTGGTTCATAAACATGTGAGAATCCACATATATTACCTTTACTTTTAAGAATAACACGTGATATAAAAACGTGGTAAAAGCATTTTACAATACAGTAAACTATATCTTACTTGCACGAAAGACACAAAATTAAACAATATTTATTACCACTCTCATATGCCTCCCTATATATGCAGCTAAAACTAATAGTCCATTACTACACATCTTCTCACTTGCTTAGCTTATCTATAACTTTTACAACTTAACTTATTAGAGTACTAGTTAGTTCTTGAAGTGTCTATGACTTAACTTGATTTGGCGAAGCAAATTTGAAGTATTCAATTGAAGCAATGATATATATGAACAGTATTTATAAATTAAAAGATTAGAATATGTATATAGTACATAACTATATGCTAGTTTTACACATCATGTACTGATCCGTTCAGAACTTTTTTTTTTCCCCATATAGCGCTCTCTCTCTCTCCTTAATTTTCTGCATATTGTAGTGTGAGGAATGATGAACTTCATGACCATTAAAAAAGATTTGCATAAACATTATCGACGCCCACATCTTTGATTTTGGACCAATGGAGCAAAAATTCACATCCAAAACTTTTTGGTTTATTATATTATTGTTCTCACTTTAAGGAAAAAGTTGAAAGTTACAAAAGCAAGCTAAGCTAGAGAGGAGGAGGACAAATTAAGCCTACGTTGTCCCCTCCCACTCACATCTAATAATTAATAAGGCTTCACAAATTTGGGGGAGAAAATATACAAACACAGCTTTAATCATTTAGTTAAGTAACCAATAATAACATTCTTGTGGGTCCCGCATATTTTTTAGCTTTAATATGATACTGATGGAGAGTTCAGGGTGTTCACGAAGCACGAAATTTGAAATTACCAATAAATTATAAATAAAGTAAGATTCTGCAATATACATATTGATTTTTTTAAGCAAGATCCAAGAAGTTTCCTGAATGAAATAAAAACCATCGTTTTGCATGTGAACTGCAAAATACTACTATCATGCTGAAAACAAACAATATAGTACATCAATATGTATGTATTGTTTATATATATATATATATGTATATATACACATATATGTATATAAGAACAAGATTACCGAGCATGCCCCAGTTCTCGAATCATTGTGTTTGTATTACTGGAATATAATTGTACTTTTGGCAACCAATTATAAGGATAAAGAGGGTAATGATAATTCCCTTTCAAAAGAACAATGGGAAAAAAAAGTTGGGACGAATGGACGATTGTTGGCTAAGAAAAGACAAGCTAAACGTCATTTCATGATAAAAAGAAGCTAGGGTGTGGGGTAGAAAACAAAATTTGATTATCTCTCTTATGTTATAATTTGTTTTCTTTAATCAATAATTCAATATATCCAGAATAAGGTTGCCAGCTGCATACCCATATATATATCAAAGGAAAAAAGTTGGCGAGTGTTTCTACTTTGTTCTATGGAATATAGATAATCTAAATTGTAAATTAAATTAGTCCAAATAATCAGATGAATGTTATGGTAATTAATTGACTATAAAGCTAATGTACTTTACAAAGTAATTATGCTTTAAAAGAAATCTCAAAAGTGAAGCACCTTATATGAGCATATAATGCCACTACAAGAAACATGGTTATTAGCAAAGACAAAAAGTTATTGTAAAAAACACAAAGTCGTCGTAATTGCATTTTTCGCAATTACTTGTCATCGCAAACCTGTCGCTACAACTGTTTCATCGCAAAAATAATTTTTGCGACGACAATGAGTTGTCGCAATTATATTTACGACGACAGTCGTCGCTACAATTATTTCGTCGGGTACATCGTTAAGATGACATGACATTAATTATTTGCGACGACATTTTTTCAAATAAGTCGTCGCAAAAAATGACGTGGCATATATTTTTTGCGACCACTTTTGTCGTCACAAATAATATTTTAATATTTTATTTGGTTTTTCTCATTTTAATAATTATAATAAATATAATTCATAATATTAAATATAAATAAAAATTAAATAAAAGGAAATAAATAATAAAAAAAAATATAAATAAAAATTATTATGGTAAAAAGTAATTAATAAAATAAAAATGTAATTATAGTAGAAATGTGCGGAAGTACAAATTGTTATATTAATAATACTCTAATCTCCTATATTAGTAGCATCACTAGAATTATCGTTGTTATCATCAGAAGGATTCGGAGGCGGATGAGGTGGACGGACATACGGCTCAGGAGGAGTAACCGCTGGGAAAGTCATGTTGGGGTTCATTTGACTGATGAAATCCTGCATCATTCTGACGCTCTCGTACAACTGGAGGTTTTGTTGGTAAGCCTGTTGTAAGTATTCTTCTATGTGTAGGTCAGAATGTGACGTAGATGATGTTGCCGAACGTGAGCCAGATGACGACGCATCCCTTCGATAAACTTTTTGTGGGAGTGTGCCACCCACTCCAATCTTGTGTCCTTTGTGGGTGCCCAGAAACTGCTTCACAATATCCACCTCATTAACTGTTCCTGCCGCGGAGGATCCAGAAGTAGCAGACTGCATTTGGATCTGCGTTTCTCTTTCTCCCTCCATCCGATGCTACAAATATTATAAGAAAAATAATTAAATACATAATGCGATTTAAATAAAAAAAATATAATTAAACATTACGAGTATACTTACAAAAGTCTGCTCAGCTTGGGGATTAATCCAAGTATCCCAATGGCGATGCACGTCCCCCCAGTTATCGATGACAGACATCAGCTGTTGAGTCCCTATGGTAGACTGTATAATAGTTTAAATGTATATAAATATAGTGTAATCGATTCTCAAATTAACATTTATATGGAATAAATTATTAACAAATACTTACTTTCTTATCGCGATATTGGGAGTACGACAGTCGACCATGAAAACTCGACCACTTTTGGTTGCTGCGATTAAGTTTATTGATCCCCGACTTTTTCTATTTATAATTACATTCAAACGTTAATAAAATTAACCTTTATTATATATTTTTATAAAAATAACATATAAACTAGATTCAATTACCTGAAACTTGTCGGACATGAATCTATCGCAGTAACGACCCCAGTGAGCTGGATTCCTGAGATTTTTAGGAGGCTGTGCCCTAACTGCACTCTCATTTTGTGAACCCCCAAGATCTTTGAAGTAGTCATGGAGGTCGCTTTTCCAATCCTTATAACATTTTGCAGCCTCCCTGTCGACCACAAACCTAAGTATACCATCGTCGCGGTCATAATCGAGGTTAAACCATTCCTGTAATACAATATGAACATGTTAAATGATTTTATTATATTGAAATTTAGATTAAATTAAAAAACAATAAAGTTGAATAATTTATACCAGCAGTGCTGCTGAATCTCTCTCTTATGCTGGATGTCCACGTCCTTCCAGGCATCGTGCAAAGGCTCACAAACATCCTTAACATGGATTCTAATGGCACTATCAAACCATTGTCTCATGATCTCTAAATTCATCGTAATGTGTATCTTCTATAACTGTTTCTGTCTCATCCATTGTCTCATGATCATCACTAATCACAGCCACATCACTTAACACTGTAAACATCTCGTCAACAGATTCACTAACAACTGCAGTAGCAGGACGTACTTCACCATGGTGAATCCATGTGGTGTAACTTGTATCAAAACCCCATTAATGTATGTGCGCTTTCACTGTTTCGGGTAGATGCATCTCATGATTTCTATACTTCATACACGGACAACTAATACCTCCGAGTTCATTTACATAATTCTTTCCAACCTCAATAAAAGCACATAACCCATCCCAGTACTTATCAGACAATTGGTTTCTTAAATGTGTCCAACTCTTGTCCATTGGCATCTCCGCTACGAAAAATTTATAAAGTTTTATCAAATTTTATGAAAATTAACACAAATTATTTTATAATAAGTATTTAATATTAGTTTATTTAATTATTTTAGTATTAATATAATCTTAATCAAAATTTTATCTAATTTTTTAATTATCACATAATAATCATTAAATAATTTTTAATCTAATTATCACATATTTTAATTTCAATTCTAATTTAAAATTCACAATTCTTAATTCAAAACCACAAACTATATCTCAAAATCTAAAACAAAATTATAAACCATAACAAAAATACCAAAATAAATAAATAAAATACCAAAATATTAACTCACAAAATCCAAACTCACAAATACCGGGGGATGGAGAACGATAAGGTAGCAAGAAAATAGGACTCGGGAGGCCGGAAAACGGTGAGTGCGGCCGGAAAACGGTGATTTTGGTCGGAAAAGTAGGAGGCAAAAAACTTCACGTTTTTTGACTTTTTTTCTCCGTAAATGAAAGATTTGAAGAGAGAACGATAATACTAAGCTATTTTCAGTGTTTTTGGAGGTATTGGACGGAGAGAACGAGAGAAAAATGAGAGCCTCACCGGGAAAAAATGGCGGAAGGAGTTCTACGATCGTGGTTATATAGGTCTTTTTTTGCGACGACATTCTATCGTCGTAAAAAGATTAAATAGTCGTCGCAATTAATGTTAAAACGACGGCGTCCTTCTTCACCTCATTAATATTTTTGAGAATATTCTTGAGGAATATACCTTGGTTCCTTTTTGCGACGACAATTTAACAATGTCGTCGCAAATAATTTTCACGAAACCGCCAAAGTTTCCACCCTATTTTTGGGAAAAATTAAATCCGTATTTATTTGCGACGAAATAATCATTCTTGATAGAATTTTCTGAAACCTTTTTTTGTGACGGCTGGTGTGGTCGCAAAAAGGTTATTCTAAAAAGAATTTTCTTTGAACCATTTTTTGTGACAACGTTTTGCATAGTCGTCACAAATAATAAAGAAATATTTGAAACCTATTCGCGAAAAAGTGTCAAATTTCCCACCTCTTTTTGGACACGACAACGCCAACTGTAACCATTAATATTTACCACGACATGTCGTCGCAACTAACGTACAAACTAGCGCCAAGCTTGTTGGCGCCAGAATGGTTTTGGCACTAATGGTTATTAGCGATGATATGTCGTCGCTAATAAGCAGTTCCATTTTAGCGACGACATGTCGTCGTAATTATATAAAGTTTGTGCAACGACATGTCGTTGTAAATATGGAATGTGACGACATGTCGTTCAAAAATTTTGTTTTCTTTTGTCGTCGCTAATACGATATTTTTAGCAACGACCAATGTCATCGCTAATAACCTTTTTTGTTGTAGTGTGCAAATATGGTGCAATTTCCTAAATTAAAAACCGATATATGTGTGTGTATGTATAATATCTTTATTTAAAAGCATAATATATATTTAGCAATCCTTGTTTAATTTGTAAGGTTGTTCCTATTAACATATCCTAACACCGCCATTACATTATACATTACAACCTACCCATCTCCACTGTAACGAAGCAAGATCCCAAAGTTCCATATCTTTTCCAACAACAAGAATGGCCAAATTAAGCAACCAAACAAAGCAAGATTTCCCAAACAAGAGCTTAAAGAAGTAGAAGCCGGTATTTGCCGTCCTTCGTGGGGCGTGTGATTGAATGTCAAGTTAATGCATGGAACTAATTTCTGTGTTTCTTTATTCCTATCTTCTTTTATTTATTATTAGTGACACGTACGTCAATTAAAATACCACGTTAATTAAAAATTTTTATCACATCAATTAAAAAGTCATGACGTGACATGTTATTATTGGGGGACACGTAAGGGGAAAGAAAAGGAGCATATGAACCGACTCCGTAAATATATATATATATATATGTATATCCTCAAAGATTTGTGAGTTGTGTGATGTAGTTTTACATTTATTGTTCAAAACTGACGTATCGTTTAATATCAAAGGCAAACTGTCGTCTATATTTCCTGCAATACAGGCAAACTGCATGTCGTTTTCCTTTTCCAGTTCAAACAACGTGAAAGCTCACGAAACCTTGACAAGATTTTTTGCATCCCCATCCCCCAAAAACAAAAAACAAAAAAGGAAAAAAAGTGATTGAACAAGAAAATGTAGTACTTCTTCTTTGTAACCTTTTCTTATAATTGGTATATATATATATATATAGTGTGAACAAAAGAGATGTTTGCCCATTGTCACATGGCTTGTTTCCAACTTTCCATCCAAAAATATTAAAGAAATTGTGTAACATAACCTTTGTTTATAATAGCTCAATATACGCCGTGTAGTCATCAAAAGACGTCACTTGTTTCCATATAAACGACACGCTTATTTATTATTCTAGAAGAAAAAAATGACAAATTTACTTGAACAACACAGAGCACCACTTCTGTAAATGAGAATGTTTCTTCACGAAATTACTTATCGATTTGGAGTCCGAATACTCAACAACATTAATAAAAATTTAGGAATAATTTTTTAAAATTATTAAAAATTAATAAGGCATTTGTCAATTTGCAAAAAGTTTATACGGGAGAAAACGATAAAAGTCCTCCTTTTAACCAAACAACATGGTCATTTATATATATTTCTGGTATACGACGGATGTTTTGATGTCTTCTTTTAGTCTTGCGTATTTTGCTTTGAGTTAACATTTTTGCACATCAGGACCTTTTGCGTTGTTTCCTTTAATGTTTGAATGTTGGCTGTTCGCCTCCTAAAATTTAATTTTGGCCCCTTATCTCCTCAACTTACTAAAGCATTGCAATGAGTTAGATTTGGGATTTGATTGGAGGTTTGAGTGATTTTATTTAGGGTTTAAGGTGAAACTTAGGGATTTTTTTATCAAAAGATGACGCTATCGTTGGCTTCTTTTTATACTAAGCCATTAGTAAAATGTAACATATTACAATAATTTTACAAATTAAAGGGGTAAAATATCAAAATGAAAGGTGCACGAGGCAAAGTTGTAATGCAAAATATTGGGGACGACAAAAGTGGTAAAAACTTTAGCATTATGTAGAAAGCTAAAAGAATACAGCGAGACTTGATGACTCCTTGTGCATTTTGCCTGTTTAATTAGTATGTTTTATATCTACCCGAAAAATTAAAAAAGAATAGTTTTGCATTAGATCGATCAATAAACATAAAAACGTATGGTAAAGTTTTTTGTGCCGAACAAAGACCACTTTCATTGAAGATGAACTTGTTTAACAATATTGTTATTATGTTGCAAATAGCACCCATTTTTATTCTTGTATATATAAATTGGTAACTGATGACGGAGTTTAAATATGATAAAAAAGAAAGACAAATTAGGATGAATAGGATAAACATCGCAAAGGAGTAAGGTCTATGAATGGTTAACTCCCAAATGATCAATTCTTTTTCGCAGATAGTTTTGCTTCTCTAAGCCTTTTCTCCGACGAGAGTAGTTTTGCAAACCTGCACGTATATACATATAGGGGGAGCATAAAACATTGAGTTAGTACTATGATAATAATTAGAGAAAATTCAAACCAGTTTTATTTAAATACAACTTTTATTCTTGAGTTTTTTAAAAATTTAAAAAGTATCTCCTATGTTTTTCATAAAAGTATCCATTTTTTTAACTTTTTTAGTTTAATTTTTTAAAATGGCCAAATTGTCCTTAAATATTCCATATATTGTTTAATGGGAGAAAAAGGAAAATAGGCCAAGACTTGAGATAAATTAAAATTAATAGGCCAATAGTTTACATAAGTTAATAAATAAGCCAAATTACTGTTTTCGTCCATAACTTGTCTGGTTATGAACCATTACTTGACAAGTTATTGTCCATAACTTGTCTGGCTATAACCATAACTTGACAAGTTTGTCCATGACTTATCTGGTTATGAACCATAACTTGACAAGTTATGGCCTATTAACTTCTATAACTAAAAATTGGCCTATATACTTTCTTAAACTTTTCATATTGACATATTTTTTACTATTTCCCTTGTTTAATTTGCATTGGGCCATACCAACTTCCAAACATCTCTTTTAGATTTTTTTTCAGTGACTCTTTTGATTCAGCATTCAGCATTGTGAAATAAATTTACAACACGAAGAAGTTTCTTTTTCTTTTTTTCTTCCATTTTAAGAAGAAAGTGAATTTTTTTTTCAAAAAAACAGTTGTTAAATTTTTTTTGTTACATTAATAGTACTACTGGGTATTTCTAACAAGTTGGTTTATTATGCACTACATTGAGCAATTCTTTTTTAAAGATTTCAAAATGTAGTGCAATGGAGTGTATAGGAAATCAACTTGTTCAAATTAGTGCTCAAAAATAGTAAAGAAAAATAAAAAATCCTTCACTGCTAAATGCCTAAATTTAAGAGGGTCACTTAAAAAAAACTAAAAGGGGTGTTCAGAAGTTGGCATAGCCTAACACAAATTGATAATATATAGAATATCCAATGACAATTTGGTTATTTCAAAAAATAATTAAACTAAAAGAGTTAAAAGAAGGGCTACATTTAATCTAGTAGGAAACACACAGAGGATACTTTTAGATTTTAAAAAACTAAGGGCTGAAATTATATTTAAGTAAATCTGATAAGGGATACTTCTTGAATTTTCTCATCATCGTTATTATACAAAGACATTTAGTATAGACTAAGTTAAAGTAATATTAATACTTCCCCTAGAAACCAGTAATAATACTAGTTAACCTATATGAATCATGTGATGATACTGACTGTGCATAAGCATTGTCTAACACACATATCATTTAGTTTTTAGCGTGTACACATGTCTTCGTAATTGTTTGTAGTTTGGTACTATAGTCTCCAAAGTTTTTACTTAACAATTTAGTCTCTGAATTTTTTTAAAAAGAAATAACAATATTTGACTTCCATGGTTAGCGGGAGTTGAACCTGTAGGAAATTTTATCATGATTACTTCAGGTACTTTATTTAAAAGATTTATTTTTAAAGACTAAAGTGTAAATTCACGATAAGTTCAGGGAGAAAAAAAAAACACACACACACACATCAGAGATGAATGTGCCACAACACGACAATGCCACACGTGTTAAAAATTCAATATCATTGTTTTTAATAATATCACTAAATTTTAACGTTGTTGCGCATGTGTAGCAAAGTTACCTTTTGAGAGCATCCTTATTAGTAACACCATTTTCAAGTGGCTCCGACAAACCGGTCTCCAAATTCACTCTAGCCAACGGTTTCTTCAGTAGCTGCTCCCCAATCTGCACAAGTTTGTCCAAGTTCTCCTTTGTAGCTATATCAACCAATGATTCTTCCCCCGCCAATTCATCATCCTAATAAATATAACAATTATAATAAGTAGATGGGGCATACATACATATATAATTAAGGTAAAGTCTTAAGTCCAACATCCTAATCAAATCTGGTAAATGTAATTTTTTTTTCATATGAATGTACGTATAACATCATCACTATATGTGTGTTTAACATTTAATTTATTTAAGTGTAACACTCAATACATATACTGAATTATATTTTTTGAATGATGAATAATATTATACAAGGATATAAAAAAAAATACGTTTATCAGATTGATCCGAGTGCTGGACTTAAAAAAATAATATCTATAATTTAATATATGTATATGATTTTTTTTTTTTTTGTGATAAATGAACTAATTAAGTCAGTACTTGAATACGAAGATAACGATCCTGAGAATGGAGGGCTTGGAATATGACGGACATATGTAAATCGACCATGTCAGAACTAGCTTGACTGTAGACATCGACTATAGGGACGTCACCATTATTAAATAGCCATTTTATTATGCCCCATTCGGCTGCCATGCTTGCTGTGTATTTTTGCTCTATTTTTGCCGACCCAGTTCCTATCGAAATCACCAAGAACCGACTGTAGTCCATTGGCTTGAGCGGGGAAAAGTCTCGATTTTGCTTGTAGATCTGTTTTGTCACTTCGCTTATGGCAATTAATGTCTGATATGATACAGGACGGAGTTGGAAAAATAAGTGAGTGGATAGACATATATATAGTTTCAGAGTTATAAGGAAATAAACTGTAACCGGACGTTTAGTTCACAAATTCAGAATTATGATTTATAACTATTTTCGATTTACGTGTGTTTTTAAAAAAAAAAATACAGTACCGAGCTACAAACCATGATTCGAACCATAATACGAATCCTCATACTAAATACCCAGTTTCAATAAAATAGACATGCAAAATCTGAACGAAAAAGGAAAAATATTGCAGAAGATAGTTATAATTTATAAACATATAATATAGACCTTTCTTTTATAAGAAAAAGTTTATTAACGAAAGTCAAGTTATAAATATTTAATGCTAGCATATATCTATGTGTGTATATATATATATATATATATATATATATGAAAAATATGTGGGAGTACATGAATCGGTGTTGAGTGACAACAAGAATAGAAAATAAATCATATTTATGTGCCTCATATTGCAGGATCTGTTTTTTATTAATATGCATGCAGTGTTGAGCACCGATGGTGCCTAGAGGCTAGAGCAATGTAAATTAGTCTCGTGTAATGTGAACTACTGTCAACTAATATAAAGTTTGGATATTATTTTTACCACCTTTGAGCAAAGCCATATT
Source organism: Morus notabilis (assembly GCF_000414095.1). Lineage (NCBI taxonomy): Eukaryota > Viridiplantae > Streptophyta > Magnoliopsida > Rosales > Moraceae > Morus > Morus notabilis. Next base: position 453,877 of record NW_010361652.1, read on the forward strand.
TTAGTCCTTAATTTTCAACTTTGAAATTATACATTAATTTTTAGGTCCCAAACTTAATTAGCTGTAAGTTGTTTCTCCTCAGTCGACCTCGTGCCGCATATTACTGTATTGCTAAGCTTAGGCCTAATTAGTAATAACAAGTCAATGTGTTAATAAAATAAACCATGCAAAAATCCGAGATTAAAGTTATTTTCGTTATATATATATATATATTTGTAGGAACTTATATAAATAAAGATTCTTGTCAATATTGTCCTATAGGGATAAGGACAGTAACCTACAATTTGCAGCTATATACGTCACGGAATTAATAATAGCTTTAAGACCTAATTAAACATTCCATTTTAAAATCATTTTTAAGCGTTAGTTTTTTATATCAATATTATTTCTTTATTTTCCAAGAAGAAATACTAAAGTTAATCCATATCCACATATATACATATATATGTGTGTGTAAACGTATATTAAGTTTTACCGGATTGTTAGCAGCAACGCCACCGTCGACAAGATCAAATTCGCGAACATTTCCATTAGCATCTTGGTTGGTGAAGTAGTAGGCAGGAAGGTAAGTTGGAGCTGCCGAAGTACCAATGCAAATGTCAGAGAGTTTAACATCCAAGTCTGGTGAACTTCTTACCTGCAATATATATGACAAAAACGCAAGAAGATATAAAATTAAAAAAAAAAAAATTGTCTGATGAACTTATTGATGCATTTAATAATAGTCTTTTTTTGGTAGATAGCATTTAAATAGATGCAGGTTAGTCCTTCAATTAACTAGAAAAAAATATTTGACTGAAATGTCTATTATGAAATTCCTTTCCCAGCAATAAATTACAAGATATAGTGCTGGTGGTTGACAAATTAAAACCCAACGAATTGGAGTTCTATCATATAAACAACTGAGAACGCAAGCATTATTATTCATGTTGAGTACATTGTTCTAATTAATTGACTTGAAAATACTGGTACTCGATCAACATTCCTATAAACAAGATACATTAATTCTAGATAAATAAACCAGTGTTGAAATGGAACAACAATATCTAGCCGCAGAATCAGTCATGTATTAACACTTTTCCCACTAAACCATTTAGGGAAAAAAAAGAGTAAGGATATGTATACATTTCTGCATTATTTATATATATATATATATAAATCAACTACAGCCACAAATTATTACCAAAAAAATCAATTTATACTTATGCACGACATTTTCTAATAATTAACTAGCACGACGCGAATAATATTGAACTGTACCATGCTAATTCATTTAATTTAATTTATGTCACTTGATTATCACATTATATATTACTAGTAATTTGATTGGTCAATACGTAATATTCATGTACTGTTACTAGATATGGTATAGATCTACATGTTTTTAGCTAGATGTCAAAATTTCAGTATATCTATCTACTTATATTTTTTATATGATTTTATTAGACTGGCTATCACGTCTAGAAAGAGCTAGAGACCTCATAGGATGAGAAAACGGTTGGCTGCAAACGCTTAATATCGAATGTTGGTATGACAAGATTGGTTACGGTGTCATGCAAGCGAGTTTCCCCTAGCTTGTCCCTCATCAGCCCATGAAGGTATTTTTCATCGTACTTGGGTCCCGCTAAATTTCCCAGAAAACTTCTCACTGACTTCAAAAACCCGCTGCATAAATTATAAACTAAATCGATCAGCATATATATATATATACATATGTGTGTGTGTGTGTGTGTGCAATATATGATCATATATATCCATCTCTTAATGTATTCATCTATTAATTATGTACACATATAATTATATACACCTTGTTTGCTGGAAAATTTTTGAGGCGTGCTCCAGATAAAAGGGCGTGATATCCTTAGCGGCAATGCAGGGACGTTTATTTTCGTCCGGAGCAGCTAACATGGCCGCTATTAGACCGCCGGTACTTGTTCCGGCGATCACGTCAAAGTAATCTGCGAGTCTCGCCTCTTCCCCATCCAGCTCCTGTAATACACATGGCATTTGTAAATAAACATCAATCCGTAAGCATATGATTTTAATGTGATATGACGTGACGTTCAGAAATATATGCAACATGTAACGTAACAGAGAACGCACTACATTACCTGAAGTTGAGATTCGAAGAAAGAAAGAATAGTTGCGGGGATGATACCCCTAATTCCACCGCCGTCAATGCTGAGAACGGTGATCAAGTTCCCATAATTTGGTGGCGGCTGCACTACAGGAAGGCTAGAGGACAAATTTTCTTCCATTTCAAAATTAGTTAATATGTTATTAAGATTGGAGCTAAAGGTTTTTTAAGGTTTTACAACAACTAAAGGATATGCTTATATATATAGGTAGATATATTATACTCTAGCTGGTGATCAGGTTTTGTGAAGTCAAGCATTCCTGGTCAAAATTTGAATTTAATTTAAGCATGTGGCTCGCGTGGAGTATTATCATATTTAATAACTATTAAGCCTGTTTTATTTTTTTTTTTATTGTTTTGAGAGAAAACTAATCCTGTTCTATGTTTTATAAAATATGAGTTGTTGGCTATTCATGAAGATTTTCTTCTCCCTCTTTTTTTTTATGGTATTTTGTTATTTTTGAAGACAATAGAAATATTGTTGGTGAACGTGCAGGGTAATGTGGTTAGGGTGAGAAATTTGATCAATGTTCAAAATTGCTTTTTTTTTTGTTTTGGTTGAATTAATTATATTGTTTCTTACATTTATAGGTCATCTTGATTAAAAACGTATTGAAAACACAAAAAGCGATGTCCCTAACGGACTGATCAATATATTACAAGTTTCCTTTTGTCTACAGGACGAGGAAATCCAAAAATTACTTTATATTAGAAGAAAGGTTAAATTTGCTACATTTATTAGTAGTTTTGATTTATTTGATTTTAATCTTCTGATTATGTCATTGTAATTTGTATTTTTATAGATTCATAGTACTCCTTACCAAACCATGTTAAATCTTTTATTTTCCTTTTCGTTTTATTTCCACTTTTAATATGCAATATTAGATCTTGCTAAGTACTTATTATAGTTTTGTAAAAACATTAATTACTACAAGTTTGTATTTATAAGAAGCTCATTTATAATGCTCTTTGGAGCATCTCAATGCAATGCCTAATTGATCTTCCAACGCGAATGTTTTTACACTTGAGTGGAAATACAATGCAATTCTATTTATTTGGCTAAATTTATCAAACACTATATTTGGTGAGAAATTCACCATCAAATATAGCAAATGTCAAATTTTAACATTTTGTTGTTATTGGTTGATGTATTAAAAGTTTTTTTTAACCATTACAACACTGGCATTTTTAAATTATATTATAATCTTCAAAGCTTAATTTACAAATTCCAAAACTTAATAATTATGATAAAAGCATATATAACATTTAAAATAGTATTATGCGTTTGAGAACAAATAAAATAGAATATCAAATATATCATTCATATTTTTTTAGTGGCAAATATAACATAACATTGACATTTACATTTAAGATGGTCTTATTAGTAACTTTTGTCTCTTCCTTTAGTCCATAAAATAGGTTGTCGAAAATCATGTTAAATCTTTTTCTCTCCTCCTTTTTTTTCTTTTTAATTTTTTATACTCTATAGATAGTCTTTTTCTACATCCATAATTGAATCTAGAAATTTGTTTTCGTTGAAGGCGTAACATTTGAGGGTTTTTTTTTTTTTTTTTTTTTTTTTTTTTTTTTTAAGTTATCCCATCTATCGGGAGGAAGAAGCGTGAGATGGCATGTTAAAATTCGCATCAGATTTTTTTTTATCAGCAAAATTCGCATCACATTAGTACATTACTAAATCCCTTGATTTTGTTTTTTTCGCCGAAAGAAAACCCTTATGTTTTTAATTATTTTGAAATTTCAGCCCAAATAGCTCAAAGAGAGAGCACAATGATTTTGGATAAATGAGAGAAAGAGGAAAATAGGCCAAGACTTGAGATGAATTAAAATTAACGGGCTAATAGTTTACATAAGTTAATAAATATGTCAAATTATTATTTTTATTCATAATTTGTATGGTTATGAACCATAACTTGATAAGTTATTATCTATTTTTGTCCATAACTTGTTTGGTTATGACTTATGAACCATAACTTGACAAGTTTGTCCATAACTTATCTGGTTATGAACTATAACTTGACAAGTTATGACCTATTAATTTTTATAATTAAAAGTTGATCTATATACTTTCTTAAGCTTTTCATACTGGCCTATTTTTTACTATTTCCGTGGATAAATCGACAAGTTTCCCACATATCCCTCACAATAGTTTTTGTCAAGGTTTGCTGGGGAAAGGTTAGTGGGGCTTGAAAACAAAATTTTAGCGTTATACTTAGTTGGAAGTATACGTGCAACTTGTAGAGTCCTATGAATATGTGGGGATAAGATTTTCTTCATTTATTATTGCCAAGGAGTTTAGTCTATTAAAAAATTATTTAAGATGAAACATCTTTTTAAAAAAAATTAGTGTCACATATTTGACAATAAATTATTTTGAGGTACAAATGAGAAAATAGTATTTTATATTATCTAGAAATAATAATATTCAAACATGGACATATTTGAGAATAATTATTTTAGAATGAGAAACAATGTAAGTATAAAAAAAAGTTATAAAAAAAAAACTACAAAAGGAGTTTTGGTTGATATCCATTAAACAGTTAGAGCGATGCCTCTTATAATAAAGGATGTATCAAAAAAATACTTTTAGAGACTAATATAATATGTAACCATTAATCTAAAGATAGGCGAACAAAATTGTGAAGATATATTCAAGCTGCCATATCGGTAGAACATATTAATGTAATGATAGAATCATTCATCTAAAGTGTGGGATCTTTTGATGTTGGTTTGGGTATCATGATTTCGGGCACTTAACTTTATGGATTGTTTTTAATTAGGGATGTTTTTTTGTTGGGAATATAATTAGGGATGTTGAAAGTTTTAGGTCGTGCTATTGGAAGATATGGAGAGATTTTATTGGATAATTAAAATGATATGGTTATTTTTAAAAAGTACCGAGAGATTTATCGATATGCATTTTTATAGTTTGAAACACAAATGATTTTTTTTTATAAAAAAAAAAGAATAAAATGGTATGTAATTAATATGTTTGATTCAATTTTGAATTTAATATATATATATATATAATGAATTGAATGTATACAGTTTTATATCATTATAATAACCACATTTGTAGGGATTTTTTGTTGATTTAGTAACCATTTTAAAGTATCATTAAAAGTGTATCTTAAAGATGATTATGTTATTTACAAACTATCATTTTGCTATATTTAAAACATTTTAAAATTTTTGTTAAATTTCATTTTATTCTTCATATTTTGATATATGTTTAAATTGGGATAAGTGCAAAACTATCTTTTTATAATAGTCATCTTTTTATTATTACCTACTTAATCATAATTAACTACCTATTATTACAAAAGATGAATTTGAACCATTTAAATAAAAGGCAGTACTGAACAAAGAGGACAATATTAATTTCACATTAATTTTAAAAGTCAGTTTTAGAAAAATTTGTTAAGTATTTTTAAACCTTATTATATATGTCTAAGAAAATTTTTTAATGAAGACATATATATTAAAATATATATATTTCAATTAAAAATATCTAGAAATATAAGATTCTTTGGATCATAATGAAAAATTATAAAAATTTCTAAGAGGAAATTGTCACGTTTCAAATACATGGGTTACAAATGACAATTCACACGCTGAGCCGTCATAATTTACAACACTCAAACAAAAGATAGATTATTGATTGGTAGTAGACATAGCCGACCCTAGCAAAAAAGAGAGGAAAAAAAGAGAGAGGAGTTTTCATGGCCCGAGGCTTGGTGTATTGTCAGACCTCTTTGGCCACCAAAATTTATCTACAAACTTGTCATCGGATGCTATGTTTAGGGTGGAATTCGTGCCATTTGCAGAGAAGGATGGTTGCTGGATCGAATATAAAGTAGGGATGAGATTGTTGTTAGACTTGAGGCGTGTGTTTAGACACGTTAGTCTTTGTCTCTATCTATCTTGTGGAGGTTGTGGTCTGCGAGAGAAGTTGAGTCATCTTATAGTACACATGTTGGTTATCGCCTACATATGTTTACCAACCTCTCGTCTTTTCTACTGTTTTGTTTTGCTGGTGTTGAGAGGCTTTGCTCTCCTTGGTGTTTTGATGTTCTACTTTGTGGATTTTTTTTTTCATTTTTCATTTGTAATGACAGTGGTTCTTACCCCAAATTAGTTTAGGTTATTCTGTTTTTTTTTTGTCCGCAATATATGTTTCTTTGCGGTTTTTGTCTAGCTTCCATGCTATGGGTTTCTTGACATTAGTTGATCAGATTGTTTCTTTCGATTATAGAGGATCTGTTAAAGAATCATGTGTGTGCTTAATTTTTTGTGTACCTCTTTAGGTGATTTCTGTTTGTGGAGTTTGATACACACCACCTTCCCTTGAGTTTCATTAGAGTTTACTGATAAAACCGGTCATCCAGCGTGCTTTCTATAATAAGACTATGTGTATAGATCGGTGTTTGTAATACTTTTCGTATTTTGAAATATATTATTCTTAAAAAAAAGACATTATCGAGTCTAGTATCAAAATATTGCCCTATTCCATGTTGATATTACGTCATATCTAGAAGAGCATATAATAAAATATTTGGAAGTCTAAACCATGCCTCCCATCCCATAAGCCGCCATTGAAGTCAACGGGGCTTGATTAGGATTTACATTGAAAAGTCTCCTCCATTACCTTGCTCATCTTCTTCCTCACCCTCTTCATAAAATGTTTTCCTTATGTTATCCTCAGACTCATCATCATCACTATGCTCTACCACCATATCTTTCTTTACAATCACTCAAAGCTGAGCTGACCCTTTTTCGAGTTTTTAATTTTCCAAAGCTTTGATCTAGGTTTTCCGATCTAATTACATAGTTGGTTTCTATTTACAACCACCTCAACATTTCTTATATATATATATATATATATATATATAGGTGTTTTTTGAAATTATTTTCTTCCTTTTTTCACCCTTTTACCAAAATACTCTTATTTTCTTGATCGCATGCGTGAGGGTAATTACTAATGAAGGGTTAGATTACTTACAGTTTCACAGTTTAGGGGAAACAAATGTACATCTTTTATAAGATCCAAAATCTTGAAAGAAAATTTAAATTTGTCTGAAATAAAATTGCTCATATACAATATCTTAAAAATTAACAACCACTTAAAACACCGATTTTAACCTATCAGCGCAACCAGCTCAATTTGCATTTTAGATATCATCGAAATTGCAAGCATAGCTATTTTGGGGCAGGCTAAGTAAGCCAATTATAAACTGATATAATAATGAATATACCATTGTATAAAATTTTGTATCTTAGGGACAAAGGATTTAAATAGAAATTAAAATTTTAAAAAAATTTAAAGAAATTACATCTATAATTCAATCGTCAGGATCATGTTTAGAACGAAGTCTTCATTAAGAAAAAGAATTCGTCAGCTGATGATCCATTGGTCAAACAGATTAATATTCAGTTACTTCCGCCTTATCGCGACATAATTAACGTGCAAAAGAAATGAAACTAATTATTATATACAATCTGTAATTCATGCATTTTTTTTTTTATTATACATAAAAAGGGATGAAGATAAGGAGTTTAATTATCTCTGAATTCAACAAATTAGTAACTCGGCGGTTTTACTTCTTTCTTTTGGTCTATTATTGGAATCCACCTTGAGGCGACCAAGTGATTCCTACTTATCCCGTAATCAATTGATTAAAGAAGAAAATGAGAACAAGTAAGCGAAGCCAATGATTAAGTAGATGTGTTCGATTTAAAAATTAATTAACTCATTAATATATATATATATATATATATCCGTGTGTGTATTCGTTTAGCAAAAAAAGAAATTGCTATTCGTCATGAGTTTCTAACTTGTCATGCTATATAGTATATTGCTATTAGATCATATGAATCATATTAATATATATCCGAAGTGCACCTGCACGCTACCGTTTTTATATCGGAAAATTGATTAGAAATTGACTGATGACAACATTATTGTTGTACTATTATATTGTTTCTCATCTTTTTTTTTTGTTATATATTTTAATTTAACTAACGACGTTTCTAGAACGATTTAAGACCATCTTGGTCAATTTTTTGTACTAATCCACAAAAGTATTTAATTAAATTTCTTCAATACAAAATTTTCAAATATTTTATGATCAACCATTTTTTGGGACAATATTTATTTATTTATTTATTTTCTTTTTGATGCAAGGACCGTCACAAATCGCAATTGGCTGGATTGTTGCTATACTACTTGTCATTGGAGTTGTCGTTTAGTTGTTTATCAATTTGTAGATTATGTTATGTTATGTTTAATTTGTCGATTGTTAACTTTTGTTTTTTTTGTTTTTGTTTTGTAAAGTGGGTTTTGATACTTTGTTTTTTCATTTGAAGGGATTACTCTTCTTTTCTTTTTCCTTTTTCTTTCTGATTGAAAAAAGGGATCAATAGTATCTTTATGTTCGCACTCAGTAATTACTTGAAACTTGGCTCAATTAATTTCGTCAACCAGCATTTAAGGAGTCCAAAGTTACATATGCTTAAAGCCATATTCAGCACCTAAATTGTATAACTTCAATTTTATTATGAACAATGGGAATCAATCTCTAAATGTTAGGTGAGCGAGTCTAATAGGTCATTATCCATCGTTATGCCATCGATTAAAAGGATGTCGAAATTTGGACATCTTTTATAAACGGGGTTTTGGCATAATTGCTCATCGAACTTGACGTGGTTTAGCAAATTGTCCCTTAAACTTTTAATTTTGACAAGTTGCCTCTTAATTTGTAAATTTGTTACAATGTGTCTCATTTAATTAAATTTGCTCAAATTTTTTATTGAATTTAAAGGATTAAAAGTTGAGATATTGAAAGATTTGTATTACATTTGAATTGGAATGTTAAAATTTTTAGTTAAACGTGTTTTTTTAACAATAATTTAATACAATCATCGTCAAAATGAGGCATATTATAATAACTTTATAAATTAAGGGGATAATTTACCAAAATTAAAAATTTAAGGGGTAATTTACTAAATCACAACAAGTTTAGAAGGACATATTATAATAATTCTATAAATTAAGAGAGCAACTTACTAAAATTAAAAATTTAAGAGTAATTTTTTAAATTATAATAAATTTAGAGGGCAGATGTGCTAAAAACCGTTTCTAAAAACCGTTTATAATATTTTAAGTTATCTATCTGAGCGGTGATGGGGAGGGCAGATTCCTAAATTGTGCTCATCTCTCCTAGTGGAACAAGGTTGCCTTGTTCTCAAAGTTATCGGGTGTGACACAAGCTGGGTTAGTAGTCTAGGGCATATGAGTTTCCTGGGCTTGGCCCGACCATCCTAGTTTTGCAAGTTTGGGCTTGACTGATGAGCTTTGCTTGGACTAGCTCATGATTGGCGGTCCGGCCTACCAATATCCATCTTTTCTTTTCTTTTCTTTTCTTTTTTTTTGAGAGGAATACCAATATTCATCTTTAATCTTTGGGGAAATGAAACAAAATGATCTTAATTTTTACCCCTTATTCTTAATTAATATTTTTTAATTAAATAATTATATTAATTAGAAAGGTATAAATCAATAGTAAGAAGTAAAAATTCAGACATATAATTCTGAATTTTCCTTATAATCCTCTTAAATACTATTTCTTCATATGTACCCATAAATAATTATTTTCTAATTTGTTCCACTAAAAACTTTGTTTTCCATTTAACTATGCTTCGCTTAAATTTTTTAATTTTTATTTTTGCTAAACTAAACTCTTAAAGGAATACTAAAGTCAACAAAAAAAATTTGAAGAAATTTTAAATCTTTATATCCAAAAAAAATATAAGATGTTGAATGTCTCTGCGTAGCGTGTGGTTTCAACTAGTATGAGAAAAAGAGACAAATATTCGTTTAAATTATATAGATCTTGATTTGTACCCCTTACTCTTGATCAATACTTTTTTAATCAAATATTATATTAATCAAAATGGTATTAATTAAGAATAAAAAGTAGAAATTTAAACCCGTGCACTTTTTAATAGTAAGTTCATTAATTTTCTTATATTTTTTCATACTATTCAATCTTCAAAACCTTTTACAAATTTGTCTTGAATCTTTAGCACCACGTTAACAAGTTTTTGAACTCTCATTTCTATCCTTTTTTTTTATTTTTACTTTTTCAATACTTCAAAATTGTACCAGAGTTATTATTATTATTATTATTATTATTTTAAGTATCAGGATTACACATACCACTTTTCCCAAACAAAAAACCTAATATTGTTGTAACTATTTTGTTTTGTTAAGTTCCATTATTTGGGAGGCGCTTACTTGCTTAAGGTGCAGTGTAAGGACGAAAATCAAATCCATTTTAGGATAAATTTCATAAATACTCCCTAAATTATATATCTATTTTCAAAATGACCCCTCAACCTTTAAAACCATTCAAAACATCTATTGATCTATAAAAAAACCATTCAAAAATGCCTTTTTACGCGGGTAGGGTAGATGATTGTAAATATGGGCTCGTCAGGTGGGTCCAGTGAGGATGGAGCTCACTTGGGTTAGGCCTTACAGGGGCTGGGGTTACGCAGGGCTGGAATTCGCTGAAGGTTGGCTAGGACTGCCGGGGCTACAGAGATTGTCGATAACTGAAGAGAGAAAGAAAGACAGAGTGATTGATTTTGTGTTTTGATTTTTTTATATTGCTTTTTTTTTAAAATTTTTAAATGCTTAAAATAGTTTCAAGAAAATTATTGATTTCTATTTAAATAATGAGCATGGTATAAATGACATTTCGCGTGACAAAAAGTGTCTTAGAGTATTAAAAAAAAGATTTTATAAAATATCGATTGACTTGTATGAACTTATCAAAAATATAAGGTATTAAAAAGCGCATATTTCAATATAATACAAGATACTAAAATGAAAATTTTCCATTACAATTTTTTGAAAGGCTCTTAGTACAATTACCCCCGAACTTGTTGTGGTTTAACAAATTATCCCTTGAACTGGCAAGTAACCATCTGAACTTATAAAATCGTTGTAATGTATCCCCTTTTATTAAATTTGTTTAAAATTTTTATTAGATTTAAATGATTAAAATTTGAGGCTTTTAAAAACTTGAATAATATTTAAATTGGGATGTTATAATTTTTTATCGGACGTGTTTTTCTAACACTAATTTATTACAATCATCGTTAAAATATAACATATTAAAATAATTTTATAAGTTGAGAGAGGAATTTACCAACCTCAAAAATTTTAAAGAGCAAATTACTAAAAGCATCCAAATTCAGGGGTAAATGTATCAAACATCCTTTTTTGAAAAGGTTCGCATATCGTCGAACAAATTCCAAGCGCGAATCCTGTTTGCCGTTTCGATAGTTCTCTTTTACCCGTCCGTCTTTCTTTCTTTCTTTCTTTCTTTCAACTCCTGTTCTTCAGCGCTACGAAAAAAATCGCGACATTCCCTCCCGCCTTTACCATCACCATGCTTCATCTGTATCTCAGAGCTCCTCGCCTCTGCTTTCTCCGATCTCCTCGCCGCCACCATTTTCACCATCACCATCACCACCATCGCTTCCTCTCTTCCTCTTCTTCTTCTTCCTCTTCCTCCGAACCCCCAACCGACCTCGACAATCCCGAACAACTCCTTCCTCCTCCGCCGCCCATTCTCCGCCAGCCGACCACTCTCTCTCCTCGCCCACCGCCCTCTCTCTCTAGAAACTCCGTCATCGCCGTCTCCGCGGCGACCGCGGTCTCCGCTCTCGTCGCCGCCGTCGCGCTTCTCTCGTCCTCCGATCACGACCAGAAATCCGACCGCGGGACCTCCTCGAACCCTCTCTACGCCGGCGTCGAACAGGCGATCCAGAAGTCCGGTGAGTCCTTCAAGAAGGTTTTCCACCACGTCAAGCAGACCGGCGTCGCCGCCTCCGTCCTCTGGCAGTCCCTCAGTTCGGTCCTCTCCTCGGCCAATCACGAGGTTCGCTCCGGCTTCGGGCTTAGGGTTGCCGCGCTGCTTGCGGACATTGCCGCGGCGAATGAGAGCCGCAGGGCTGCCATTGTTGGCGCCGGCGGAGGCGCCGTCGTCGATTGGTTGCTCGAGTCGGTGGCCGTTCAACGGGATGGAAACGGCACGCAGGCCGAGTCAGCCAGAGCGCTCGCCTACTTGATCGCCGATCCTAATGTCTCCGCCGCCGTGCTAGGGAGGCCCGGCGCCGTTCCCAAACTTCTGAGGTTCATTTTTTCGTGCCAGCCTCGGAGGTCCAAAAAGGTGAGGTTTTTAGGATTTTCTTTTCTTAGTTTCTCTCTGCCTTGGAGGTACGAATATTCAATCCAAAATCTTTAAGGTCTGTTTTTAGGTCTTGTTGAATAAATTAATCTATTTATTGATGATTAGAAACTTTCATTATCTGTTTTTGTTCTTGTATTTGAATCATAAGCATCAAAATCCTAGAATAATTGGAGTAAAACATTGTGTATGCATAAATTGAGTAAGGCTGTTAACGAATTGTTTCGTCCGAATGGATTCTATTACGCAAGGGAGACCCATTTTACGTTCGAAAGTTTTCATTTTTTCTATAAGAAACGAAAATAAAGAGGCTCTCATTTGCTATGCCTATGACATATTTGTCATAATGCTATCTGTGGATTACATGGTATGTTGGAATGCGTAATAGCAATTGGTGGAAGTCATGAATTTGAGCGATGGTTTATATAATACAGTCATTTTATCATTTGAATGTCTAAGCTTCACTCCTACATATTTCAATGGTGGAAATTCGTGGTTAAGGTTAGAAAAGCTTCATTCTTGATCTTTAGATGCTTTTATAGTGTTTTACCATTAATATCAAGCATTTTTGTGGGAGCAGCACTCAAGACGTAGTTCACTCGATATTTCTGATTCTTTGAAAGGCAGGAGCATGCTTGTGGCCGCCATCATGGATGTCGTCACATCCAACTGTGATAGTCTGGAAAACTTAGCTTTTAAGCCATCTCTTCCTGGAAATGCTGAAACAAGAGATATTGCAGCTGTCATTGAAGTTATTGAGGAAGGTGGCATGCATTTGGAGGAGTCACTTGGAGGCAAAGATGATGGAGACGGTGGAGGGGGAATAAAAGGGATTGGTATTAAAGTTCTTGGGGGCACAACAGTTTTAGGCTTTTCAAGAACAACTGAACTGATGGAGTTAAGGAGTTCAAGTCCTAGAAATGTGGAATCAGATGAGATTTATACAAAAGGTCGTGTTTTGCAAAATAAGCGTGACAATTCCCTGGCACACACCAAATTGGCTTCTGCTGTTGTTCCTGGGCTGTGGGATGATTTGCATTGTGAACATGTTGCCGTTCCTTTTGCTGCGTGGGCACTTGCTAATTGGGCAATGGCATCAGATGTCAACAGGTCACTCATACAAGAAATGGATCAGGATGGAAAAGCTGTAATGACTGCTTTAACGGCGCCTGAGAGATCTGTAAAATGGCATGGGAGTTTGGTGGCTAAGTTACTATTAGCTGACGAAAATATACCCCTAAATGATTATGTTTCTGACTGGTGTTCCAGTCTCCTTTCTACTGTTTCCCAGGCTAGTAAAAATGATGATATTCCTCTGGCTCAGGTTGCCTTGTCAGCATTTTTGGTTTCTGTTGAGAGAAGCCCTAGAGCGCAGAAAACAGTGATGGAGAAGGGTCTTCATTTGATGAGAGAAACTGCTAAGCGGACAACAAAGCATAAACATGTGCAAGAAGCATTGGCGAAGGCATTGGAATTGATGTGTAGTGCGGACTTGCATTTTTCTCTTGAAGAGAGCCAAAAGTGGTCTGGCATATTGCTTTCTTGGGTTTTTGGAAAACATTCATCAGACAATTTACATTCTTCAGCTATAAAAATTCTTTCGTCCATTCTTGAAGACCATGGACCATTTTCTATTCCAATCTCCCAAGGTTGGTTAGCTATTCTGCTTTCTGAAGTTTTAGCTTCCAGCAAGGCAGCGTCAGTCAAAGGAAATGTTCAGCCTAAAGCTGATAAAGTGAAGGTCTGTATATCTTTTCCTTCATTTTCATTGCTGTTATATCTTATGATGTGATAGGACACCAATCTCACAAACACAAATCGATCAAAAAAGAATGAATCTTTTGATAAAGACTGTTCGATTGAGAACAAAATCAGGAAAAGATTGACAGAATGAAGAAAAGAATCACGAACGACTTTATTAATTGCTGAGATATACACTCCGATTGGCAGAACTTCGAGGGTCTGCCTTCCTCCCCTTACTTGGAATATATCCAAGATTTGTACAATTCACAGATTATTTCCCGACCCCTTCTCTAACCCTCTTGCCCCCCCTTTTATACACTTTCCTTCTAAGCAACAAACTTTCTCAGTAAGCTAACTAAACTAATACGAACACTTCCACAGCCAGCTTCCAACGCCTCCAGCAAGCTAAAAAAACAACATTTCCTACCCCTGTTTATTCCTCCTAACATACACTTGCCTGAGTAAGGGCTTATCAATTACACCCCCCCTAAACAAAGTCACATTGTCCGCAAGGTGGAAGGTAGGAAACTGGCGTTGAATCACCTCAAACAGCTCCCATGAAGATTCAAAGTCGGGAAGGTAGCGCCATTTAATCAAAACCTCCAAGGAACCTGTGGCAGGGGAAAAACGTGTATCCAGGACCTGTGCGGGCTCCACTTGCAACGTCAAATCTTTCGACAAGATCGGAGGTAAAGATTGAGGAATATCCACAGGACCTAGCGCCTTCTTCAAGCGGGAGACATGAAAGACCGGGTGAATCCGAGCGTGAGAAGGAAGTTGCAGCCGATACGCCACTGGACCCACTCGCGCGAGGATCAGAAACGGCCCATAGTAGCGAGGAGCAAGCTTTTCATTTACCACACGCG
Source organism: Morus notabilis (assembly GCF_000414095.1). Lineage (NCBI taxonomy): Eukaryota > Viridiplantae > Streptophyta > Magnoliopsida > Rosales > Moraceae > Morus > Morus notabilis. Next base: position 468,900 of record NW_010361652.1, read on the forward strand.
CCAATGCTCGATGACGATACGGCTGGAGCTTCAAATAAACCATGTCACCCACCTCAAATGTCACAGAACGACGCTTCTTGTTGGCATGGTCTCGCATAGACTGTTGAGCGCGACCCAAATGATCCTTCAATTCCGCCAACAGCGCATCCCGATCGCATAGTTGCCGCTCCAACTCCGATGTAGCCGTAGAACCAGCCTCATACGGCACCAACTGCGGAGGATCCCGTCCATAGAGAGCCTTGAAAGGCGTCATGGTAGCCGAAACATGAAAGCTCGTATTGTACCAATATTCGGCCCACGAAAGATGCGTAAACCACTGCCTAGGTTGGCTAGAGACAAAACAATGCAAGTAGGCCTCGAAACAACGGTTGACAACCTCCGTTTGTCCATCCGTCTGTGGACGATACGCCGTACTCCGGCATAAAGTAGTGCCCTGCAACCGGAAAAGCTCCTTCCAAAAATGGCTCATAAAAACCTTGTCTCGATCGGAGATGATACTCCGCAGAAATCCATGTAGGCGCACTATGTCTCGGACGAAGGAAGCAGCCACGGTGTTGGCCGAGAACGGGTGTTTAAGGCCAATGAAGTGACCATACTTACTGAGGCGGTCAACGACAACCAAGATTGAATTATAGCCCGCAGATTTAGGTAACCCCTCAATAAAGTCCATGGAAATATCATCCCAAACCCGGTTGGGTATAGGCAAGGCTGCAACAACCCGGCCGGTGATAACGTGGACGACTTATTTTGTTGACAAACAGCACAAGCAGCCACAAAAGACTCGACATCCTTGCGCATACCCCTCCAGTAAAACTCCATTGCCAACCGCTTGTAAGTCTTAAAGACCCCCAAATGCCCGCCTATCTTACTACTATGAAACTCACGTAACAAGGTTGGAATAAGAGGAGATTTTGGAGAAATGACTAACCTGCCCTTGTATAGTAAGTGCCCCCTTTGAAGGGAAAACCCCGCCAACGAAGGAGAGCCAGCCAACGGTTCCTCCACAGTTTTATTGAGCCCCGGATCTGCCTTAATCTGTCGTTGCAACTCCTCAATATCAAGCACCATTGGAGTTGTCATGACCATTAAAGCCAGTCCCACTTGTTGTCTCGATAGGGCATCAGCCACCCTATTTTCTGGACCCGGTTTGTATTGAATCTCGAAATCATAACCAAGCAATTTACATAACCGTCTTTGATGCTCCACACTTACCAAGCGCTGTTCCAATAAAAACTTCAAACTCTTCTTATCGGTGCGCACCACAAAGCGTCTACCTAACAAGTAAGGTCGTCATTTCTGAATGGCTAACACAATGACCATTAGTTCCCGCTCATAGACCGATTTGGCGCGAGCGCGCGCTGAAAGGACTTGGCTAAAGTAAGCGATGGGGCGCTGCTGTTGCATCAAAACTGCTCCTAGACCAAACCCCGAAGCGTCAGATTCCACCACGAAAGGTTGAGAAAAATCTGGCAAGGCCAATACTGGAATCTCGGTCATAGCCCTTTTTAAGTGCTGAAAAGCATCCTCAGCCTCAGAATTCCAGTGAAAAGCATCCTTCTTAAGTTGTTGCGTCAATGGCCACGCAATGCGTCCATACCCCTCCACGAAACGGCGGTAATAACCTGTGAGGCCCAAGAACCCCCGTAACTCCTTGATGGACTGCGGAGTAGGCCAATCCAATATAGCCTATATCTTGCTGGAATCTGCGGAGACGCCATTCCTAGAGACCACATGACCCAAGTATTCCAATTGCTCCTGTGCGAAGAGACATTTTTTTTTATTGATGTACAATTGGTTGGCCTGCAAAACCGAAAGGACCCTATCCAAGTGCTCCAAGTGGTCCTCCCAAGAACGGCTGTAAATCAGGATGTCATCAAAGAAAACCAACACAAAGCGGCGTAAGAACGGCTTCAACACTTCATTCATCAAAGACTGAAATGTAGCCGGTGCATTTGTCAATCCGAACGGCATAACGAGGAACTCATAGTGTCCCTCCAGAGTGCGGAAAAGCAGTCTTAGGCACATCCTCGTCACACATGCGAATTTGGTGATATCCTGATTTCAAATCTAGTTTGGTAAAAATGGTGGCTTCGTACAACTCGTCTAACAACTCTTCTATCACCGGAATTGGGAATTTATCCGGAACGGTAGCTTTGTTTAGCGCCTGATAATCTATGCAAAATCTCCAACTGCCATCCTTCTTCTTGACAAGCAAAACCGGGCTGGAGAACGGGCTCGTACTCGGCTGTATAATTCCAGCCGCCAACATTTCCCTCACGAGCTTCTCTATTTCATTTTTTTGAAAATGGGGGTATCGGTACGGTCGGACACTAATCGGACCGGTGCCATCCTCAAGAATTATGCGGTGGTCCTTCACTCTATGAGGTGGTAAACCGGCTGGCATGTTAAGGACTGCCGCATGCTTATGCAACAAAACTCGAAGTTGCTCATTGCTCTCCTCTTCCTTATCACAACCTTGCTCCACCCCCAATTGACTCATTTCTAAGTAAATGCCCTGCCCTTCATGACGAATGGTGCGCATCATGGCCTTGAGGGAAATCAATGACCTTGTAAGACTTGCATCCCCCTTCAACATCACATTCTCCCCGTGCACCTTGAATCTCATAACTTGAGTTTTCCAATTGACATTCATACTCCCCAAAGTCTCAAGCCATTGCATTCCTTGAATCACATCTATTCCACCCAATTCCAGTGGCAAGAAATTCTCAATTATGGTCAAGTTTTGCATGCTCAACACCACTTCCTTACACAATCCCTGCCCTTGTACCGACTCCCCTGTGCCCGTTTGGACACCAAAACCCGTTGTAGGAGTTATGGACAGTTTTAATTCTGACACTAGAGTAAGAGAAATAAAGTTGTGTGTAGCCCCGGAATCGATTAAAACAATTACCTCACGATGACCAATCTCCCCCTTTATCTTCATGGTTTTTGGTGTCGTCAACCCCACTACGGAGTTCAAGGATAACTTGATCACCTCCGTTCGTAGCAATTCCCCGGGCTCCTCCTTTGCCTCATCCAACTCAATTTCCTCGTTTTCAAATTCGTCCTCATCGCTAACTAACATAATCCGCAACTCCCTCTTCTTACAGCGATGCCCAACAGTAAACTTTTCATCACAACGAAAACATAGTCCCCTATTCCTCTTCTCCTGCCACTCCAAGTCGGATAATTTTTGGAATGGAAAATCCTTCTTCGGCCTCTCAACACTAGGGCTGCCTTGAGGCTGATTCGCTGGAGCTCCCATTGGCGGATTCGATGTGAGTCCGCTGCTTGAGGACGCCAAACTCGAGACCCTTTAATCTCCCTTCGCAACAACAGATTTTTCTCTTCAATTCGCTGCGCAATGTCCATGATTTCGGAGAGTCCCTCTGGCTTGAGTAAGCGTAGTTCAGCCCCGAATATAAGCCTTCAAACCATTCACAAAAATGCCTTCAAGGATTTCCTCCGGAACTTCTTGTAAAGGGGCAGCCGATACCTCAAAATTTCGGCGATATTCAGCCACCATACCTGTTTGCTTAAGCGCTAGAAATCGTTCACACAGATTTCCCTCTTGTGAAGAACGAAAACGTTGCAGGAGAGCCACCTTGAAATCAGTCCAAGTGATGAAAGGCCGCCGCTAATTCTGCCACTGAAACCATGATAGTGCATCTCCCTCTAATGCAATTCCTGCAGTCATTAATTTTTCCCTCTCCGAGAACCTTCCTGCTGTCATTAGTTTTTCCCTCTCCGAGAACTTGTTAATTGAGAAAAAGTGGCTCATTCTAAACAGCCAACCATCCGGATCAGTGCCACTGAACAGCGGTTAGTCCAATTGTTTCCGCCTTACCTGTGAGAAATCCTCACCTCCCCACGGCTCCCCATACTTCCCCATGAAATCCATAGAGTCCTCAGCCTCATTTTCCTCCCAATACCGTCTTCCTTCTCTACTTATATGTCCACTGAAGCGTCCCCCTTCAAAACGACCATCCCCTCTCTCCCAACCACCATCCCCTCTCTCAAAACGACCATCCCCTCTCTGTCTTAGTGCACCATTTCCTGTACGAGCTCCTCCTTCCCCTTCTCCATTTCGGCCACTGCGACCGTCCCGTACATCCTCCGAAGTTCCTCCCGTTCGGAAATCGCCGCGCCGCCCATCGCGGAGGTTGCGTTCGCCATCGCCGGTCTCGCCGCCCCTGGGTCGGCCATTCCGGCCATCTTGACTGAGATCGGAACGAATTCCATTCGCGAATCGAACCCTAGCTCGCGCGATCTCTTCTCCAACCAGGTTCTCCCTGCAGTCCACTTCCCGTCGTTTTCCCTTTTCCCTTTCCCCGAGAATTCGAGGATCGACCATTTCTCCCAAATTGCGACCGTCCTCCTCCACCAGTCCAGCAACTTCACGAACTAGTCCTTGGACCACTCCGATCTCGTCTTCCCTAACCCTCGCGATTCCTGAACGTGATCCCTCCGCCGGCAGATTCGCCGTCGCCGCAGACAGCAGCCGCATCTGCTCCTCCATCAGTCGGCGTAGATCCGACACATTTTGGCTCATTTCAGCCATATTATGGTTGATTTCCGTTCTACTTTGGCTCATTTCCGCCCTTACCTCGCCAAATTCCTTCTCCACCGCAGCCTTAACTTGATGAATCTCCTTCTCCATCGCCTCAAATTTCTCCTCCGCTTTTCTGGCAGCCATTATCGCCCAGAAAAGTGCTCTGATACCAAATTGATAAAGACTGGTTCGATTGAGAACAAAATCAGGAAAAGATTGATAGAATGAAGAAAAGAATCACAAACGACTTTATTAATTGCTGAGATATACACTCCAATTGGCAGAACTTCGAGGGTTTGCCTTCCTCCCCTTACTTGGAATGTATCCAAGATTTGTACAATTCACAGATTATTTCCCGACCCCCTCTCTAACCCTTTTGCCCCCCCTTTTATACACTTTCCTTCGAAGCAACAAACTTTCTCAGTAAGCTAACTAAACTAATACTAACACTTCCACAGCCAGCTTCCAACGCCTCTAGCAAGCTAAAAAAACAACATTTCCTACCCCTGTTTATTCCTCCTAACATACACTTGCCTGAGTAAGGGCTTATCATCTTTATTGACTAGAATTGATAAAATCTCCAAAAAGTACGGTGATGTTTTGAGGGCAGCATCCCCTCACCCTAACCTGGTTTCCCAAGTCAATTTTCCTAAAACAACTGATACCCCCCTAACTAATCACTTACTAACTCTTAACTCACTTGAAATTCAGTTATCAAACCAAACTAACCCGAGTCCTATCATGATGTTGTATCCAGATAATTTTGTGGGTCTACATCATGTGAACCAATTAATATTCATGCTAAGCATAATTTAATGCTTGTGTGTTTGTGCATGTATGCATAATTTTATGAAAGTAAAATTAAGATATATCGTATAAACTCTAAGACCCCAAGTGACCATTCATCTCAACACTTTGTCCTGGAATTGAGGTAGGATACAGTGTAAAAGTCTTATGTAGTAACAACAAAAAAAGGGGAAAGAAAAAACAGATAATTTGCTCGTAATGTATGACTTTATATTTTTTGCAGACTCAAATTGATCAATCAAACATTCTTTCTGCGGGACAAGTTGTAAATCAATTGTCAGGATCTGTTGTCAATCTAGCAGGAAGTCAGCTGGGAACGGCCACAGACTCTAATGATGCATTTCCATATGCCAATCTTCTTTCCATGGAACCTTTTGTGGGGCCATCTAAAAATCTGAAGAAAGATAGTGTACCTAAGTTTGATGTAGCAGATTCTGCAATGGCAACCCTGAAGGGGATCAAAGCATTAGCTGAACTTTCTTATGATGATTCTTCGTGTCGGGATAAAATTACTGATTGTGGGGTCCTATGTTTACTGAGACGCCTTTTGCTATGTGATGACTTTGAAAAACTGGCTGCAATAAAAGCATATGATGCTTCCAAGATCCTTGAAGCGCAAGAAAAGAATGCAAATGTCCCCAGTGAATCATCGGAGACAGATAATAATGATCAATCTAGTGTCCGAGTTCCACCGACAGCTCACATCCGAAGGCATGCAGCGAGACTGTTGACTATCCTCTCATTGCTCCCAAAGGTCCAGAAAGTCATTTTAGCCGATGAAAATTGGTGTACATGGCTTGAGAGTTGTGCGAATGGAAAGATCCCAGGCTGCAGTGATCTTAAAATACAAAGTTATGCGAGGGCAACGCTGTTAAATATATTCTGTAATCAAGAAAGTGAAGGGGACTCTGTAAATGATGACATTCCTAATTCTGGTGCTGCAAATAAAAGAAAAACTTGTCCTCATTATAATGACATAATTTTTTTGATCAATCCTCAACTACCCCACTGGAAGTGTCCTGAAAAATGTGATCAGGACAATTTTCAAAAGGAGGAATCTTCTTTAGCTGAGACCATTGCTGTTGATCACGAGGACGAACCTGTTACTAGACCCTCAAATGATGATAACTTGTTTGGTTCAGACGCATCTCAAAGCAGCTTAGGAATGAGTGAGACTCCACTTTTTGATGTTGTTTTTGTTCATGGTCTTCGTGGTGGTCCTTATAAGACATGGCGCATAGCTGAGGACAAGTCATCAACTAAGTCTGGGTTAGTCGAAAAGATTGATCAGGAAGCAGGAAAGCTAGGAACATTCTGGCCAGGTGAATGGCTTTCTGCCGACTTCCCTCAAGCCCGCATGTTCACACTTAAATACAAGGTTTGTTGCTAATTTATGATAAACAAAGCTTGGTTCGCTGGTCCGAATTTTGTTGATTTGAACTTTTTTGTTTGAACAAGAAAATTCGAACTGTGTGGTTCAAATTGTAGTTCGAATTGGCGTTTGGATGTGCAATTAAGATTTTGATCTGAACATGGAAAAAAAATTCGATTTTGTATTTATAGGTGTGAGAAGCATAGAGAGTGGCCACCTTTTTACTGTTAAAAAATGGTTTGAACGATTGAACTTAAGGGGGAGAGCTAAACTCTAAGTTGGACAGTTTAACTCAGTTCAAAGGAAAAATATAATTCGAATTGCGTGCTTACCAAACACAAATTTAAACTGTGCTCACTGTTTGAACTGAGTTAAACTAAGCTAAACCAGTAAAACAAACGGGTTTAGAATCTTTAAAAAATCAGTTGTCTTTCAAACTTTGCATCCTTTACCTTCGAAGTTCATTGTCATATTGCTCAACGGACCCACAAAGTTTACACCATTTGAGTTTTTTATGCAGACAAATCTCACTCAATGGTCTGGAGCTAGCCTTCCTCTTCAGGTTTGTATTCTTGGTTATTATTAAGCTCGTTATTTGTCAGATAGATTGGTAAGGTACCTTTCTGGCAGAAGATTATGTTAACATACCTTATTTTTTCATTGAAATATATTTGAGGCTTTGATGACACTAGGGGTTATCCACTTAAAATCCAGTTTGAACAGAACAAATATATTTGTGAAATAACTTGTTGGCTTTAGGAAAAAATTTCATTGGCATAACGAGTATGTGTGCATTTGATGAAATACAACAGTCCTTGTCTGCCTACACTATGGGGCAACAAGAGGACACTGATTAACCTTGTCAAATATACCATGACCTCGTATTATTCTTTATGCTTCAAGCGTAGGGATCTTCTTCGATGGATTGTATTATTCTATAGGTAAACAACATCTACACCCTTCCATTATCACTATATAAAACTTCTTTTGTTTGCTTTATACAGGAAGTCAGCTCCATGTTATTAGAAAAGCTTGTTGATGCTGGGATTGGTGACCGACCTGTTGTCTTTGTGACTCACAGGTTTGTCTTGTGTTCTTTGTGCATGTGGCATCTACTCGCAGCATATTTTCATAGCCAAGTTGGTGTCTATAAACTTTCATGATTGCTTCTATAAAATAATATCTTGCTCTTTATGTGCAGCATGGGAGGACTTGTTGTCAAGCAAATGTTGTATAAAGCAAAGACGGAGAATGTTGATAACCTTGTCAAAAACACCATTGGAGTCGTATGCTTCATCTCAGTCACTAATTTTCTTACATCGTGGTTATTTTATTTATTGTTCATAGATGATAATGGTAGCGTCTTACCTTGGTTTTCAGGTGTTCTACAGCTGCCCACACTTTGGAAGCAAACTTGCAGACATGCCTTGGAGAATGGGCCTGGTTTTGCGCCCTGCCCCAAGTGTTAGTATATGAACTTCAAGAACTTGTTGGATTCTTTAGTTTTTCATCTTCTTTCCCTATCACGATAATTGTTACTTCTCTAACTTTTGAAGTTGGGGCTTGTTTATATATTAAGTTGATACCATTGAGCACTTCTTGTTTCTTTAGATTGGAGAGCTAAGAAGTGGATCTACAAGATTAATAGAGCTTAATGACTTTACCCGTCAACTTCACAAGAAGGGGTTGCTTGATGTTCTTAGTTTTTGTGAGGTAGTCTTTAAGTTACTCCATTTCTGGTTTTGTTCATGCATCTCTTTGTCAACTTGATATGTAAGCGTTGACCATGTTACAGACCAAAGTAACCCCGATTGTCGAAGGCTATGGAGGATGGGCCTTTCGAATGGAAATAGTTCCAATTGAATCAGCGTATCCTGGATTTGGTGAACTTGTTGTGAGTATGATTGCAGATGACCATATGCATATTAAATATTGAAAAGAACAACATCAACAATAGTAATGATGAAAAACACGGTCTTTTCGAGGGGCTTTTTTACTACTAGCCTTTTCATTTTCCAACTGATTTGATGTTCTTTGTTTGCTTGGAAATTGGTCACGTTTAACTACTTTGAACGGTTGCTCAACTTTAGAATGTGTAGCGTACAGTCAAACTTTAAGCTCACAAACTCTTCATTCTTCATAGTGTCCTAATTTTTGTCATTTTGAAACAGGTCTTGGAGTCCACAGATCATATAAATTCTTGCAAACCACTCAGCCGTGCCGATCCATCGTACACCGAGACTTTGGAGTTCTTGAGAAAGCTCAAAGCCAATACATGAAGTGAAATTTGCGCAACAAATCGATACATTGGAAAATGTTTCAATCATGTTCATGGTGCATCTGGAACTTAGTTCAACGATGGTTTTTCTTGATGCAATGAGGCTCTAGGAGGTGCGCATAAGCTGTAAAATGGCGCATCTTGGACACAACAGAAGTATATTTGTTGCAAAGTCAGGAGTACTAGAATACTAACCTGAAAAATAATTTTTTTGAAAAAAATAATAACCTGATGAGATGAATCTTGCCCATTTTTCCTCCTAACATCCACCCACATGATCTTATAGTGATAGAGACAAAGAAACAATTTTTCTTCCATTTTTCTAAAGGTTCTGTAATTCTTCTGCTCGAGTTGTACATATACACCAATATTCTTTCCCCACTGATGTTGTATTTTGTAGATAAAGCCTAAAGAGAAGATAGAGAATTAAGATCAGAATACAAGCACATTGTAACGTTACCGGTTACCCGATTGAGATTGACATTATTTCATCAATTATAGTAGCCGTTTCTCTTTATTTACTTTTATTTTATGCTAACGTGTTCTGTTTATAGTTTGTGTTATCCCATCCATACATAATGCTTAACTTGTTCTGTTTATAGTTTGTGTTTATAATTTGGCCTCCCAATTTTTGTTACACTCGTTAATCTCTTGGCCGGTAAATTAAAAACAAAAAAAATGAAAAATTTTGAGCAAATGTTTCATTTACATATTGTGGGTGGATTGATATTCGTTACAAAATTTTTTGAAAAGCGGCACGACCAAAAAAAAAAAAAAAGAAGGGAAACGGAGAATTTTGTCCAAATTACTACAGTGATTTTTTCTTGACTGAAATATTTTAAACAGCATTTAAAAGGGACTATTTTACAATTAATCTCCATGTCACTTTCAAAATATTACAACTATAAATACCCAAATAAAATATTGCAACGCAAGTATAGTTTTTTTTTTTTTAAAGCTGCTTCAAAAAAAAAAAAGGTTTCAAAAGAAAGATATCTCGGCAAAGGAGGGATTTTTGCCTTAACCACCTGAAAGGTGGGAAATTTAGCCGGTTAACTCCTTGGCGTTCACAAAATGGCGCTAATGGCGAAACCATTGGCACAACCTCCAACACACGCCTCGCTTTCACTCCCTCATTCCCTTCCTCCACCACAATGGCTTAAACCCTCCGCAATTCCAGCCAATCACTCGAAGAAACTTCACGACCGAGCCCTAATCGTCCGGCGCTCCGACTTCAGCTTCGCCGCGACGCCTCCGTCTTGGTCGCCAGCTCCGGCGACATCTCCGGCGCCTCCGGTGGTGAAGAAGAGGACGAGGTATCGGAGGGAGTACCCGGGAGAGAGCAAAGGCATCACGGAGGAGTTGAGGTTCGTGGCCATGAGACTCCGCAACATTGACGGCAAGAAGTACTCGAAGAATGAAGAAGACGATAGCAGCGATGATAATGATTCGATGCTCGACCAAGGCGAGGAACGAGGACGCAGTGGATCAGAAGAATCGGACGGTGATGTGGGGGACACATGGCATCCCACCATGGAAGGCTTCCTCAACTACTTGGTCGATAGTCAGCTCGTGTTCAGCACCGTTGAGCGCATTGTTGATGATTCCAATGACGTTGCTTGTGAGTTTTGATATTTTCACTCCTAGTTTTGCCTTTTTTTTTTCTTTTTTGTTTTGTAGAGATAAAAAATTTAGGAACATTTTCTCAAGTTCTTACCTTTATAATCCTTTGTAATGGAGCATTGCTATAATACACCATCGGTGTTAATCGACTGATAGAAAATAGATCCTGCAGCGTCGGACGTACAAGTGTGGCCCACTTTTTATTACTGATAGTGCTTAGTACAGGTTCTTTATAATGTCAATTAACCCACTTTATTAGTATTCCTAAGCATTCAAAATTGGGTGATTCTACACTTGTGGTAACTATCCGTGATGCATGTTTTTAAATATTAGGTTTAATTTGGTAAATCTAACGGTTTAAAAAGTTCTACTGCACCCTACGGTAGAATTCTCTTTCAAGTTTTAGGAAAGGGCTTTGATTTTACATTTCATGGTATTTGGAAGATGTAATCATAAGAAATTTACTTACCACATATAGTGTTACGCTTTTTCAAAATCATTATTATATTGAATAAATGTCAACTTACATGTTTAACTTTCACACATGTTACATTCTTTGGAAGGACCCAAAAAAAATCCTCAAATACTTGTTAAACATGGAGCTAAGAAATTGAGAAACAGTAAATGATTAGTTTATATTTTAGCAAATACAAAGTTTAGGAAATGAAGTGGAATTTAGTAATTTACTTTTGCCTGTTAATTGGGTACTTGGTTATGTCCCGCTTCGGGTTTCTGAGTTCTCTTTAGTATTTAGTGAACTATCCCACCATTGTTATATTTCTTCATAAACTATGTGCAGATGCTTACTTCAGAAAGACTGGACTTGAAAGATCAGAGGGGCTTTCGAGAGATATAGAATGTTTTAGGCAAAAGGGCATGGTGATTCCGGAGCCGAGCAACCCCGGAGTTTCTTATTCAAAGTATCTGGAACAACTAGCCGAGAGGAGTGCCCCATTGTTCCTCTGCCATTTCTATAACATATATTTCTCTCACATAGCAGGCGGTCAGGTCATAGTGCAGCAGGTACTTTGTCTAGCTGGTTTTTATACTTGCCTTTTGCTTTTAAATCTAATTTGATCATTTGTGGAATTTGCTTCCTATGCCAAGACATTTACTTTTGAGCCTTGTATTAGATCGAGTGAGTTGATATTCCATTTCTCTTGAATCCTGTTTTCAAGTTGTCCGAGAAGCTTCTAGATGGAAGGGAGCTGGAATTTTCCAAATGGGAAGGGAATGTACAAGAGTTGTTGAGAGGTGTTCGTGAAAAGCTCAACATGCTTGGAGAGGTTACTATCATATTGACCATCATCTATATATATATATATATATATATATATGTACTTGCAAATTGCAATCTGTTTTTTTTTTTTTTTTTTTTTTTTTTTTTTTTTTCCTGTGAAAATTCTCACTACCCTCTTGCCGCAATGTGATTACAGCACTGGTCTCGAGATCAAAAAAACAAATGCTTAAGAGAAGCTTCCAAGTCATTCCGGTTTCAGGGTCAGATAGTTCGCTTGATCATTTCGTGAAACCATGCCATCTCAGATTTTCTCTATTTGCGTAAGTTATTAACTTATTATTGAAGCTTTATTACTAGTCTTTTTTGCCAACGTAAAAGAATATTTTGCATATCACTTTTGTTATCTTTCTCTTTGGCAATCACTCATTCTTAAAACCAGCATTCTTAAGACCAAAAGTTGGGTGTAAAAGGGGGGAAAGCTCTCTGTTCCTAGTTGTCCTATAGTTAGATTCTCCGAAACCACGAGAATCCTTAGTTAGAATGGGATCCGCAAATATTGGCAAAATTATAATTATTGTTAACCAAGGAAAATAATTTGTGGTAAAAACAAGATATACTTGGACCAGAAATCTTTTGCTTACCTGCAGCTCTTTTGCTTGCGATGGATAAAAAAGGGAGGAGACATCACCCCCTGTTGGGAAGTGTGTCTTGTATGCTTCTCCCACTTGTGTTTCTTGAGAATTTTGAACCTTGAATTCTGGATTAATGTGGATTTTTCTGTCATTCTTTCTATCTTTCTATCTTGTCATTTCGTCCCTCATTCTATATTGTCAAAAATTTTCAAGTAGCCACTAGCCATGATATTTAATGTGCACAGGCACATATAACATCCAATTCTCTATTGGATTTTAATAGTGGTGTTTAAGGGGGTATAAATTTTTTGAAAAGATTAAACACTCGTAAATCTTACCGAGTGGGGTAATAGCAGACACGTCACCCATGTTTGTATACAAACCAAATCAAAATATTGAGGTGTGTTCTTTCCTTTATTTGTATTGTATTTTTATTTTTATTTTTTTTTTGCCAACCTATGTCTGTTACTGTTAGCATCATCCTACGACCAACCAAGCAACATTTCTGTCCTAATCTTTGTTTTCTCTTCTTGTCTACCAGGTAGAACCATTCTGTTGGGGACTAAATTTTGACCACTAAAGTCGTCCATTTACCAAATACTTAAAGATCAGTATATCACTATGCTATTCTACTATATGACTTGAAGTACAAGTAACATCATTGCCGCTACTGTGGGATATTAAACAGGGTTATTTATTTGTGAAGTTAATTTTGACAGAAAAGCTGCACTGAATGCGGGAAGTGGCACTTTTTTTTTTTTTTTTTGAGCCATATAAGTGGCACATGTCTCTGCCTTTGACTCTCTTTGTATAGACTCGATGCCTTGTGCACTTTCATTAAATTAGTATCTCGGATTTTGTAGTTTATTTAATGTCTTGTTGGATGTTTTGTTGACAAAAACTGTGTGAACTGAAACTGTTTGCTCAGCAATGACTTGAATGAAAATCAAGTGGATCAGAGCTTAGAGTTAGAATTCTAGTTTAGTGTGTTGAAGGGGTGCTTGGGAGTCTCATTCTAAGCAAAATCTAGATTAACTGGAATAATATAATTTTAAGTTATACACCGGTCCATTCATTTTGGTTCATACTTCATAGTTGATTTTTTTTTAAAACTATATTATATTCTATTTTATCTACCTTCTCATGTGAATGATTTTATCATCTGAAAACGGGAGGGAAATAAATCTCTCACTTTTAACGTAGACGCCAACTACTTAGTGCCTAAAATTATTGCAAGCAATTTTTGTGGAGGCAAAAAACGATTTTTGGTGTTTTTGCCTCTTGGGACATTGGTGAATTGGTAAATTTTTCTCCTGCATTTAATAAAATATTACATGGTACCGTTAAATTCTTGAAGGATATTAAAATTTTGGAAGAAGACGCATATGACATAATGTGTTTTATCGTCATTTTAAATTGCAGCATATGCTTTTAATCGAGCTCATGGGACTTGTACGTATGCGTTTTTGTTCAAATGTTAAATATCTGTCTCTAATTTGGAAGCATTATGCAAAACTAATTAAACTAAGAGTGTCATTTGTTGAAATATAAGTTTAGAGGACAACTTTGAGAATGTTAAAAGGTTCATGAAACAAGCACCATACATATATATATATATATATAAATATTCCTATATATTTAATATGGAGAAAATTTCATGTTTAATTATTATTTTTTTCAACTTTATTATTTATACCACTACATAACATTTTAATATCATTATGAAAAATAATCTACATATTATCTTATAAAAAGATAACATAAGATTATTAGTAGAATAAGATATTACTTTATTTTCAAAAATTTCCCCACATATATATAAGTATCTTCCTGTGGTCATTTATAATTCGAGAGAGGAGAATTGCCAGTCAAAGAAAGTAGGCGATGCGGTATAGATTAATAAGGAAAAACAAGTAACTTTCAATTTGATCATGAGATTAAAAAACAAAAAAAGGAGGTAATTACCTAGAAAGAAAAATCAATGCATGGCACTACTTGTGGGTAGGAAGGGTGAGGGACAAACAAAAGTGGAATGCACGTTGCCGCGTTTCTTATTACAAAGTGGGATTCGTTGTTCGTTACAGCCAACAGTATTCATCTTTTCCCATGCTTCTTTTTAACACCAAAAAAAAAAAAAAAAAAAAAAAAAAAAAAAAAAAAAATTTAATTCAAACCCTTTTTTTGTTTGCTACTTTTCTAGGTCCCCCAACCAGAATTTCTCCGCGTTTGGGGTCGCCCTTGTTCACCTTATTAACTTGGCGCTAATTAATTAGCAACATTCAACAATATGACTTTGCAAAGTACTATTCCAATGAAGATTTTCTTATTTATTTATTTTAAAACTTCATTTTCTTAGCTGGATAGATTAGATCAGATCCAATAAACGAAGATTAAGTTTCACAAAAATCAATGCAAAGTCTATCTAACAGATTTAAAACTACTGGCATGTGACTAATTAAGAACGTAAAAATATATAATTTTGCTTCGGAAAATGCAAAAAATTAATGCATGTTGATTTGAGAGACTGACTGCGCCCTATTAAATGGTTGATTACGTTGCTGCTCATATAGAAAACTGTGTTTAATTAACACAAACAAAGTAAAACCAACGTAGTTTCTCCTCTTAATCTTCTCTTCTTTCTTTTTATTTATTTTTCAAAAATGGTTTGTTTATAAATGCGTGTGTACTTAGAACACGGAGGTCTTCTTTTTTCTTTCTTTCTCAACTTCTGTGCTAATTGGTTTTCCTGTCCTAAAAAACGTGATTCGAAAAATTGGGTAAAGTGTTACTTTTGATAAACGCACAGAAAATATAAGAAGAAAAAAGTGCAAGAGAGAGAAATTACAAATACTTTTTAATGTTTCATAAAAAAAGGCTTTTTAATGCGTAACAAGCTTATACATGGAAAATCTTATTCTTATGAAAGCGAGCGGGGTGGTTTGAATATAGCGTCGTTTTTCACGAGGAAAAGCTCAAAACCAGAAGCTCTCATTCCTTCTCTCCTCCTTTTCCTTCCTAGAGAGAGAGAGAGAGAGAGAGTTGAAGAAAACGCAGTCCCACTTATCGTTTTTGCATGATTCTCTTTACTCACAGGATGACCGAAGAAATCTGTTTCTTGAACAAGGTACATGCTTATCATCAGCTAACTATACCATGGTTTTTCTTATTAGCTTTCCCTCTCTATACAAATGTGACTATCTTTGCCTTTATCATTCAAGTCTAAACAAATTAGTTCCTAGTCTTTTCAAATTTTCATTATTTCCTTTTTTTTTTCACAACTTAATTTAGTTTTCACTCCTGAGGTTTTTGGTAATCGATATTGAGCAGCTAAAAACATGTCTTGACGCAAATTAAGTTCATTTTTTCGTTTCTTATGGTGAGTTTATTTATTTATTTTACTGATATATGGAGGCCTAATACTAACTAGTATTACACGACATGGTCAATAATCTGATTTTTGTCAATAAAGCCCACTTGTCCACCACTTCTCTCGCCATATGTTTCTCAGTTTACATGGACTGTGACATAGCCAAAGACACAACAGACGTGACGCTCACTTTTCAATTTGGTCCTTTAATATTTTTCTTCTCCTCTTCTTCCTCCTCCTTTTTCCTTTGATGGAGGTTTTTGGATGGAGCTAGCCACAGAATACTCCTCTCTATCTCTGTAATTTGTGTTCCAACAGTTTTTTTTTCTTTATTTTTCCAAATGTTATCAACTTTTCAACCTTCTGTTTATATTATTTATTATTATTATTTTACTTATATATGGAGGCGTAATGACAATTTCCGTTCTTGTATTTGTACTACTTTGATGATCTGATTTTTTCAATAAAGCCCAATTGTCTGACCACTTCTGTAGCCATATATTTCTCCTTTTATTTGATCTAATGTCCTATTTTTCTATACTAGCTCTCCAATTAAATATTAACACCTCATTTAGTTCTTTAAGTAATTTTAGTATTTAAGTCATATGGTTAAGTCGTTAAACTTAAATGACGTGTCAAATAAATAATGAAGGGATAACGAGACAGGAAAATAGGAACGCCAGATCTCAACTCTTGGTGTCGAATAGCCAAGTACACAACAAACGGGACACCCACTTTAAGATTGGTCCGTTTATCCTTTTTCTCTTCTTCTTCCTCCTCCTTTTTCCTTTGATGGAGGTTTTTAGATGGAACCAGCCACAGTACGCTCCTTTCTTTCTGTCATTTGTGTTCCAACAACTTTTTTTTTTTTTTTTTAACTCTTTTTCTACATTTTCTCAGCTTTTCAACTTTCTGTTTCTTCTGTTTTTCTTTTCCTCGCAATCTCACTGACATGAAGTTCTTCTTCATTGAAAAAAAAAAAAAAAAAACAATACAAATAATTAAGAATATGATTGTTTTTAAACCAACACTCGTAATTTGTTTTTCAGAACACACTGGTCATTAAGACTCCAAAGAAATCTCCACTCACATTGAGGATGGTGGTTCTATTCTTTGCCATGGTTTGTGGGGTCTACATATGCTCAATATGTTTGAAGCAGATGAGCCAAAACACAAAGGCCAAATTCCTCAACATCAAAGTGGTTAATAATGACCATCAAAACTCTTGTCCATCTTCTGCTCATAATAATGATATTGTTCTAGATCAATCTTTGCACTACCCACAACCCGGAACATTCACAAGGTATGACTAGTTAGTACTATACATATACATACATACATATACATATATATATATATATAGTTTTCTTGGGGTTCAATTTGAGAGCATTACAAAAGATTATATATATTCTTTGCGGTACGTTCATTTTTTGCAGGGAAGAATGTGGGTGCAATCCGGTTAGGTACTTTGCGATATTGTCAATGCAGAGATCAGGAAGTGGATGGTTTGAGACTTTGTTGAACAGCCATATCAATGTTAGCTCAAATGGGGAGATCTTTTCTGTTAGAGAGAGGAGGATGAACATCTCTTCAATTGTCAAGACAATGGACAAAGTTTATAACCTTGACTGGTTCACCAGTGCTTCCAAGAATGAGTGTTCCGCCGCCGTCGGATTCAAATGGATGCTAAATCAGGTAATTGAGCTTATAGTCTTTTAACGCATGGAAAGTTTTGCTTCAAAATTCGAAATAAGAATGTGTACACATAGCAATCGTAATTAACAAGTTCTTTGAAGGAGGTGAGTTGTGCTTAGCTACATGTGGATTTTGACTCAAGAATTGAAAGATGAAATGTGATACTAATGGTCACCTATTTTTGTTACTAAATTAGGCCACCCCTATAATTCTTCATATTTGGGTATCAAATCTATGAATGTGGAAAAATTATTGAAAGTTCATAAAATTCATAGAAAATAATTAAAAGTTCATAAAAAAAGACTTCATTTAGTAGCATTCTTACGATGTTACGTTGGACCAAGATGCCAATAATAATGTAGTTACGAATTGGAAGTGAGCAACTTGGAGTCTTTGACAGCTTGTACCCAAATAGCACAATTGAAAAAAAAGGAATTATTTGTTGCTTTGATTGAACTTGCCAACCACTTTATTATTATTTTTTTCTTTGCAAACTTTGATGCTTTTTGACTCTTTGTCCTGATCATGGATAATATCTCAAGATCAGTTGGAGGCTTTTTTTATCGCTTTTTGCACAGCATATATTTTTCTTGCTACGTTAAACAATATCAGCTTTAAGAAAGCGAATATTGCAGTATGGAACTTGACCCATTCACTCATCAAGGCTGTTAAGTTGGTGATTTAAGTAATATTTTTGTTGTTTCAAAAGTCTCATATAAAAAGGAATACAACGTGGGCCTCATTTATAAATCTCATACTGCGGGATCCACTCTTTATACCGGTACTCTATAGCGTTGTTCTATATTATGTGGCTGTTTATATTTGTGCATGTGTATGCCACAGGGTCTGATACAGCATCACAAAGAGATTGTTGAGTACTTCAAGAAGAAAGGAGTGTCAGCCATATTCCTTTTCAGAAGGAATTTACTCCGCAGAATGATTTCTGTACTTGCAAATTCTTATGACAAAGATGCCAAACTACTAAATGGAACCCACAAGTCTCACGTGCATTCCCCTTTGGAGGTCCTTTTTTTTTCCCCCATTCTATCTAATCTTCATATGTATTTAGTAATTATAATTTACATAAATACACACAATTTATAGTACCATCACGCATTGCATGTTCTCATTTTCCATTGATTTTTTTTTTTTTTTTTTTTTTTTTGCAGGCTCAAATACTGGCAGAATACAAGCCAAAGATTAATGTCACATTAATGATGGACGAACTTAACAAAGCAAACGAAACAATGACCAGGGCAATAGAATACTTCAAGAGCACTCGTCACATTGTTCTTTATTACGAAGATGTCGTCAACAATCGCACCGTAATATTCTTGCCATTATCATTTATCTACTAATTTACTATTCACAAATTTTTGATTAATTTATTTGCTGACCAAAATCAATAAGGTATAATCTTTTTTGAAACTATATTATTATTATTATTATTATTATTATTATTATTATCTCAAGAAGAAAATTGAACAAGGAGCTTGTTAAGAAAAACTCTTCTTACCAGTTATAGGGCTTATTGAGAAAATCTTAATGATTTCTCTTTACTTGCTTGTTTCTCGTTTCGTTTGTCTTTTGTCTTTTGGCTGTTTTACTTTCAAGTTTTGGTACTTTTATGCTTTAGGATTGTAAGATCTTTTGCATTTTACTTTTTTAATAAATTTTTGTTTATTGAAAATAAATAAATAAATTTACTTGCAGAAACTCAAGGACGTTCAAGAATTCCTAAAGTTACCATACAGAGAGCTTGAGAGCCGCCAAATTAAGATACACACAGCCCCTCTGTCCAAACAAGTGGAGAACTGGGATGATGTTCAGAAAGCACTTAATGGGACATCATTTGGGAGTTACCTCTATTAATCAGAGACTATTAGTTTTGTCTCAAAAGATGTATATAGGTTATAGCAAACTTCACCGTCAAATTTTGCCCCAAATTTTATTCCTTTTTTTTTTCCTCAAAATTCTAGCTAGTTTCTTTATTGATGCCTTTAACCTTCCTAGTGAAATTGGCTTCAGGGAGTGTCTATGGAAATCAATTTATCATGTAGAGCGTTGGAAAGAATTTCATTTGAAAGGGAAATATAAATTCTTGAATAATACTATAAAAAGAATGCTTGAAAAAAAAATGTTTTAAAATAAAGAGCATAGTTAAAAGGAAAACAAAGTTTTAGGGGAGCAAATTAGAGAGAAAATATCCCATATCGTTTTCCCAGTATCATTAACTACTTAGAATTGAAATGTAAATAGGTGATATGCTTAAAACCAACAATGACAATATGGAGAAGCTCGACTTTGATCTTACCATGACAAATTTTGAGGACTTTCATTTCTTTACTTGATTACGATAAATAGGGGAAAAAAAAAATCCGGTTTTAATCACACGAAAGTATTGATTGGATTCAACTAACGGGGTAAACTAAATTCTTTTATCACACGAAAGTATTGATTGGATTCAACTAACGTGGTAAACTAAATTCTCACCAACCATCGTGAATAACTTTACTATTTCTTTTCTGCTTTACTTGTAAGAAATGACGCAGCTTGTTAAAAAGTTCTACATGATAATACCTGACCCTAGTAAAGGTTAAAAACAACACTGCATCAATTAATATTCGACGATGTACCATTAAATCCCACGTATAAAATCTCATTTAAACCGAATCTCCTCATTGATTACTAAGATGGAACTTAAATTAGATCACTGATTAATCAATCAAAATGAACACCTGGGTCCACATGGGACCACCCGATGGGTCATTTGCACTCAAACCTGCAGACAAATAGCTAAGAACTGTAGAATCGTACTGATTGATACTCTTTTTTTTTTTCAATTCCCCTTTTTCATTGCTATCTAAATCAAGAAAGCTAAACTAATGCTACAAATTTGAGAAGCAAGCTAGGTCAGCGAGCTAACTGGACCATTACTTGCTCCAGTGTCAAATTCATCTGTTTGTTTAATGACAAAATGGTCAACAATCTTAACAGTGTGTATAGGATCCTGCTGAGGAGAAGCTGCACTCCATTTACTGGGATACTTTCTGTTGTGGTTCAGCTGCTGCGGCTGTTTTGGCTCTCCATCCCAGTCGGGGTCCAGCTTCCATTCCTTCGGAACCTGCATGTCAAAGACGAAATGTAACAAGAAGTAGGTAAGGATATAAGATTTTTTTTTCCCCCTTTATTCTTTGTTCTCCCTATAATCCCAGAAATGCTTTGAATTCACTTAAAGGATTGAGTTTAAAGACGACTGTGGCCGGAGGTTGCAATTTTCGAAAGCATATGGAGTCTCGTGATTATTCATGGGAAAGGCAGCCCAGAGGAATTGAACTCCAAAACATGTGGGAGCAAACCAGAGACTTGCGAACTGAACAGAAACTTGGCATTAGGGTAAGGATAAAAGGTAAATGCCAAGTACACCTACAACTATGTGGTAGGGATACAACTACTCAGATGATCCCTACCGCGTCTATCATCTGTGAATAAACCAAGCTTAGCAGTTGAACCAATTAGTTAAAAACTAGGTTTTGAGATGCCTTCTCGTCACCCAAAGAAAGTGACAGAGATATGACACTGATATTGATGTAAGGTACAGAAAGTACTATGCTAAGAAACAAGACCTCAATTTGAGAAACTACAAAAAGATAAGACTGAAGTTAATTTAAATTATGGAAGAAACAACTTCTGCATTCGTTGGTGTCTTTTAATTGCCCTCGGAAAAGAGACTACTGAGTTCTCACCTTATCAACTGCGAGGGTAAAGACCTCAAGATCGCCATCTGTAGTTA
Organism: Morus notabilis; assembly: GCF_000414095.1. Lineage (NCBI taxonomy): Eukaryota > Viridiplantae > Streptophyta > Magnoliopsida > Rosales > Moraceae > Morus > Morus notabilis. The sequence goes on from NW_010361652.1 coordinate 490,259, forward strand.
TATGGAATCGAGTGAACGCCTTGTAATTTGCAATTCGGAGTGAGGAGAAGGCTTCATCAAAGTGTATGTGAAGCCAGTTAATGCAGATGTACAAGTAGCTTCCAAATACCAAGGACACCACTGGGGTAGAAAAGACCCAGAAATACAGAAAGACAGAGGCATAGTATATCGCGGCGCCCCCTCTAGAGAGTGATTCCATCCCTGCCTTACAAATGTTGCTCCTTGTGACAGCCATTACCTGATCAATAAATTCTATTATTGTTATAACCGAATGAAAATAACAAAGCAAAAGAACAACCATAAACAGGTTTTCTTACCTCAGGAACATCAAATGCAGACATAAGATACTTGATACATGCTGGATAAAGACCAAAAGTCCACTGTTCTATGCGAGCTCGGAGGCCGGTTGGATCTGGAAAGTGCTCACTCTCCACAGATCGGTACCACTGGTACAAAGTGTGATAGCCTAGAATTAAAGGGGACAAAGATATAGTTAAAATCCAAAATAATTGAACTCGTGAACCAATAACTTTAATCAGTAACACTTTCACAAACATCCCTCATGTAAAAGCTACAATAACATTAAAAATTTGTGCCTTTCATAACAACAGTCATGCAAAACGAAGATCTCATTCTGTAATACAAACAAGAGATCATAACCAATTTAATGCAGTCCATATTAGGAGTGATTCAGTGAACTTATGTAGCTCAGACCATTGTATAGTTTTGAATTTATCTACAGGATAAGAAGTTCGTTGGCTCATTAGAAAAAAGAGATGCTAAAGACTTTTGGTCATCACAAAATCCGAGATCACAAACACAGACGAGAAAAGTGAATCATAGCAGTAGAAAAACTCACCTGAAGTTGCTAGTAGTTTGTGCCTGATACATGTCTCAACGCCCAGTTCCAACAGCAACATAAGAACTAGAGCTGCGGCCAGGTGAGCAGAGACATGAATGACACCAATTATGGCCCTTTTCTTTCGTGAGACTTTGGAGGGAACAAATGCAATTGCCGCAATTAGCAATATCAGAGCACCTGCTAGAGATACATAAGAGTGTTCCAGCATGCATATAAAACTATTCCACACCGTGCCAAAGAAACTCCCCAACCGACCAGAAAATGAATCATCCCGCAAGATATGGCCAAGCTTACACTGCAAAAGGGAAAAAGCAGATCACCCTTCTGTAACACATGAATAAAATTCTTGGCTGTGGAGGGAGCATTTGCTAAATCAAAGTAAAAGAGCAATGAACCAGAAACTTTGTGGCACAAGCTGTTCCAATTCTTAGGAGAGAGTTTAGGAAAAAAATATAACAGCAGCTAATTAAAAGAGAGCAAAAGGGCAAGCCAACAAAATTCAGAAAGTAAGAACAATTCGAGGGGACAAAATTTAGAAAAGTACAATAAACAATAAGATATAAAATCCCTGAGTTCACCAGTAACAATTGCTAGTGCGAAAAATAACAGGGTGGATAATGAACTAACCTGTGGAAACATAGAAAAGGTCAGGACAAAGTATATGATGCCACCAATAAAATCAAATTGCCAGTTCTTCTTTCGAAACTTCAAAATATTGCCTAGTGCAATCTGCAGGGGATGAAAAGAAGAAATTATAATATCATGTATACCGGATTTTTATTAGGAAGCAAAATCACAAGCGTCGACATAAAAAAAAATTACCCTGCTTGAGTCTTCGAAAGAAGGATAAGCAGCCTTGCAGTCAAAGGATGTTCCATATAACTTGTTAAAATTACCAAAGACATGAGTGGGATGTAAAAAAGCCCCACCACAACCATTTACAAGTAAATGTTGCACATGGACTGGCCCATCAGATTTAACGAATGAATGGCGCATATAATGATGCAAGTCCCCGGCAATTCGGAGTTTACACCTTCCTTTCAAATAATCACAAATCAGGTGCGAGACATTCTTTCCAGAAACATCATTCCAGTACCAATCAAGAAGCCAATTGGGTTCATGTGTCATAATGATCACACAGTCATCATCTCCAACCTTGATTACAAATGGTGAGATGAGAATGCCAAAGCCAATTAGTAAAATGTTTGAAATCTTAATAATGCTACATTTAAAAGAAATTAACAAAAAAGAAGAGGCAAAGCTTAGGTGCATCACTAATAGCCTTAGAACGAATGTTATGTAGGCTTACATATATGCAACAAATGTACCATCATATCTCTGAAACCTCATGGCTCGTTCTACGTCATGAGAACACTACTGCAACTAAGTTTTAAGTCATCCCTAGTTTTCAACATAAAGGAAGACAAAGATGATGTACTGTAAGTTTGTCACATTATGCCTAATGTGAATTCTACCCACAACATCGTCTCAAACAACTACCCGGGATGATAACAAGAGAAGTATTTAAAGTGGGGAAAAAGAGAGGGAGAAGTTTTGTAAGATGAATAATTTCTCCTCTCAACTCTAGCAGCATATTAATTGATCGTATGAAACCAGAGCGCATAGACATACCATTAGTGCTACTATGGCATGAACGCTAGACAATTACAGTCCATGTCTAAAGTCCCTAGCCTAGAAAAACTCTCAAAAAGTCGGATACCCCACTAAATCAAACATGCAAAAAAACTAAACCAAAAATAAAAAAATAAAAAAAAGGAAGAGAGAGAGAGAGAGAACCAAAGACAATTACCTTTTCTTTTACTAGCTCTGAAAAGAACTTGAATTGGTACACATCAATATCACCATGGAGGGCCAAATCAAGACCAAACACCCACCATCTTTTTGGAAGCTGCAAAGCGAAGTAACTCTTCTTCTGAGGCATAAACCACCCACCCAACCAGCTTTTATGACAAATATACCTCATAAACGTATGAAGTCCATCAAACCAATCTGTCATGCATTTAAAGAATTATACTGCATAAGTAACGATCAAAGAAATTTCTGTCCTGTTACGGAGAATAAAAAAGAAACAGGAAAATTAACAGAAAGGGTCTGAGAACCAAGACCAACCATGGTTTCCAGGGATAACAAAACACTGAGGCCCATTATATTGCTTCAGTTCAGACACGCCTGAAGGCACCTCGGGCTTATTTACAGCTATGTGTTCTTCTTTATACCATGAAGGTGGTTGGAGAGCATACTCAAAAGGACAAAAGAGACGCCTTTCATATGTGAATGCTGATGGATTAGGATACCTATACGAGAACCAGGAAGCAAAACAATGTATATACATACAACAAGACATTAGAAAGAATATATGTGTTAAAGTTTGTTAAACATCTCTGATAGCTATTAAATATAAACTGCACATTAATTCTCGTCAAGCTCTCAATAATAAATGATATTAGTTAGGTTAAAGAGTGAATTTCTGTAAAGCAACAATACCAGAAAACTAAAAACAAATATTCAAAGCCAAGAGAACTTAGATTGAACCAAGAGACATAAAGCATAAAGGGAAACTTCAAACTGAAAGGTTGACAGGCCATCTAAACAAATTCCATCAAGGAATAATAGGAGACTTTTCCCAAATAGTTACGTCATAAGTTCCCAGAACACAAATGGAGAAGCTAACAACTGGGAAAACCGATCTAAAATATGGCAAAGCTGACAATATTGTGAGATGGATGCCAAATATATCTTCTAAAAGAACATCCTTATAGGTCACTAGCCTTTAATACAACTATACAAGTATATGTTATTCTTCACAAGCCTTGAGGATGCTATTAATGGAAGCCCATGATATCAACTAGATTCACTAAAATCAAATTAAACCATATTTGGAGCAAACTATTTACCTTAATGGCAATCGATAATTGATTACTAATACTATCACAGTCTGTTAAGTACTGATAAGCTATTTATGACACAACTAGTTCCAACCCTAACCATGAAAACATGACAGTCTCAATTCGTAAATTGCATCTATGCTTAGATATGTAACAAATAATCTGATAGTGACATTATTAATTACAGACAGCAACTGTCAACTTACGCAAGATCCCCTCCAATAAGAAGTAAGTCTCCACGTGGTAGATTAAGCATAGAATCACCTCTGTTGAGATTAATGGAAGGCTGAGCAAGCAGTCGGGCTACTGTATAGGATGAGTTCCCACCATCACCAGTATCGGCCATGAAGTCAAACCATAGATCGTCCTTCTCATTAAATTGACTGTATAGAAGATCCCCTTGTTCAGCTCCACCATGAACCTTGCTCATTGCTGCCTAATGATGGGACAAAAGGAAGATATAAAATATCTATTAGATAATAGCCTGAAGCCAGATAAAAGTTGCTTTGTTTTGTTGGTGGACTCCCTGTCCTCCTCTTTGGAGTTCTTTGTACTTCATGATATTTATAGTGAGGTTTTGTTGCTTTTCAAAAAAGAAAAATGTGTAGACCCTCACTTTTTTGGCATCTCAAAGCCTGGAGAAAGAACTTAAAGCATCACACTTGTGTGATTATTTGCCCCACAGGTATGTGTTAGCAATTTTCTATTCATATATTTAAATGTAGTAGTTTCTACACCTGGCAAAAAAAAATAATGGAAGTTCCTAAACATAATAATTTGAATGAAAATTTAATAAAGCAAATGACAAAAAAATAAAATAAAATAAAATAAAAAAACATACTTGCATCATTCTCATGTCAAAACGGCCAACAAAGACAGTCACTGACACAAGGAGGTCAAACACCGTCTTGAACAAATCAGCTGATGTTCTGCAAGATATAGCCAAGCAAACAATCAACTAAGGTATAATGATTACCACTTAAAACAAAAGAAAAGAGATAGAAGAATAGGTACAAACAAAAGATAAAATATACCCTGAATACCAAGGAACCATATCCAAAAAATCTGGCTTCATTTGCTTCTTCTTCAACTTCTCATATTCTTGAACTGACAAAGGGTGAGTAAGAGCCCACCTTTTGATTATCACATAAAAATAAAGCAGAAGTCAGATAAAATAGTAAGTTATGAAAACAAAATGAAAAACGTATACATATTGCACATTCCGTGTCAAGACAATAACAAACATACACTAAAAGCCCAAGCTACGAAATACCACTTACCCTGTTGACCTTTCCACTACATAATTTGCAATGTAAAGGCCAATAAATGTTGCCCACAATGAGTATATAGGAGAGATTTCATCTGATGAACCCGTACATGAGCCATTGCACGCTAACTGAGACAGTAAAATAAATAATATGAATCAAATAAAGATCAGGACTCTACAGTAAAAAATAAGGGATCATGATACCAGCTTATGAGTATTAGTACCTCGCCGTAAATAACCCACTTGGACAAAAGCGGATAATCACTTGCAGACCCAACTGGAGCAAACCAAGAAGAGCAGACCTGGTCTTTCAATTCACTCATGCGGATAAATTTTGCAAGCCAAGTGTTCCTCTCTTCTTTCTTCCAGAAAGAAAACCAATGAGAATTTCTGCGGTCAAGTGGTCTCTCTCTCAAAATAGCACGGTTGCCACAATGACTATAAAATACACAGCACGCTATACTAAGGACCTACATAAATTAAAGGAATGAAGAAAACAATCAGAATTAACAGAATGAAAGGTAAAAAAAAAAAAAAAATGCTAGTTCCTTTTTTCTAGAGAGCGTGTATTGTTCCTTACAGCACAGTTTTGAAAAATAGTCAAGATCTCTGGCCTCCTTCCAGCAACACGTGAAACAAGACCAATGTACCAAAGCCCAAGAAATATGATGTGGAAGACAAGGAGAAATATAATAGAAGAGACGTATATAGTCAGAAACAAAGACAGATTCATTCTCATGTCCACCCCCATTGACTGAAAACTAGGAAGATGGTATAGGGCTGCTATTAAAATCCAAGCAATATACCTGCATAAATTACTCAAAGTTACAAACATGTATCAAGCATATCTAGTTCCCAACACTATGCACAGCACACATCTGTATCTACCTAAGAATCTACACACGTGCATGCGTTGTGTTTGTGAGAATCAAGTATAGGAGCAACTAAATAGGATTCGGTGAAAAAATGCTTACCATCGACTAAAATTTGAATAACTCGGCTTGATAGTCTTCCCTATAAATGGGGATGAAAAAAAATAGAAGAAACCAAGAAGACAGGCATACATGGACCACCATTTAATGTTATTGTCCAACTTTTCTACAAGGGTTTGAATGTTGTCCGACGAGATGAAAAATAGACAACCCACAACAACTGCAATTATAGCATGACGCGAGTGCTCATGGGGGTAAGGATATGTATGAGTTAAAATCGTTCTAACCCTCTCCATTCTGAGGGAATCCAGAAAACCAACAGACTGCTTATTAGATCCCATCAATAACCTTCCACTCGTAACCTAACATTCATCCAATCTCCTTGCCCAGATTCAGGTTTTTGCAGATAAACCAACAGATGCAACACAACCAGCACCACAACCAATTCCGAAAACCTGAGAACAAATATAAACGTGTTAAGAATTTAATACAAAATCATGATACTAATTACTGAATAATACTATCTCCCTTGACGATACCTATAAGAGTATTGCATTTTAGAATATGTGCATTCAGAGTATTGCATTTTAGAATATGTGCATTTCAAAGCAATTAAGCAAGTAAAACTGAAGAGTCCTCCTCTATGAAGAATTCATCAAATCTGACCCAGATTTCTTTTGCACATTATGAGCTCATCAAAAGTATTCGGTTTTTACTTTTGCTCTTACATTTCTATCAACCAATAAAACCATATTCCTATTGAAAAATAAAATATAATAAAATAACAACACCATATTTCAGTTGAAAAGAATTAATCAGACCCCACATTGTCATTAATTAATATAAGATCCTTAACCTCTATAAGAAGTTGTTCAACAAATTCAAACCAACTATAGCCAATCCAAAAGCACTTTTTTTTTCCGAGAATCCAATCCAAAACACTTTCGACATTGATTTAACTAAACTAAACAGTCGACGACCATTGCACAACTATTTCAAAGAGCTAAAAGAAACACAAAACGAAACAGAAACCCACCAAAGAAATCCAAAGTCATCACAAAAAAAAAAGTGAGTTTTACATTTCCGTAATATTTATATAGCCTTCCGTACAACCGTGAAGAGTACAAAGGAAAAAGACATCAAACTTGAGTCTTCATCAATTTCTTTTGGTACTATTCTAGCCCAAAAACAAAAAATTAAGCAAACAAATAAATAAACAAATGAACGAACAAACCTGAAATTCACCAATATAAACTCCAACGAAATTCAATTCAGAGAAGAAAGAAAACGAAAGAACACCAAAACAAAACTTCTGAGCGAGCAAATTGAAGCGCTAAGCCTAGGACTTACTTCTAAAATTCGAAAAAGGAAAAAAAAAAAAAAAAAAGAAAAGAAAAAGCTCAAAAGCAGAAGAAAGCCGCCGAAAAGCGAAAAAGCTCGTTAGTCCCAAAAAAGAAAGAAAAAGAAAAAGAAACGAACCAGAATCAGAAACCGACCTTCGAAGCGCCCAATCAATCGAACGCCAAGAACCAGAATGCTTCAGAAAAAAAAACTCTAAGGAAGCAACCAAAAAAAAAAAAAAGAACAAAGAAATGGAATTTCAGAAATCAAAAAGAGAATAAGAAGAAGAAGGATAAGATTAAGATTAAGATACCTGAGAGAGAGAGAGTTTTAAGGTTCTCTCAGATGAAGAGGAACATTAGCATCTGAGGATGTGTGAGAGGAACAAAGCATTACGGCAATGGCATATTCTTTTTTCTCTCTCTTTTTTTTTTTTTCAATAATTTTTTGCGCCACCATTTCCCACCCCAAAAAACTTCTGAGCCTTTTGTTTTTTTATTTATTTAATAAATGATAATAATTATTATTTTTTTAGTAGAATAATTATGATTATTTTTTTAGTAGAATAATTATTATTAATTAAAGGTTTGAAAAAAAAAACATGAAAAGCATGGTCCTTGTTGGTTTCGTACGGATTTACGAAAACCAAACATTTCTTCAATTGTATGTAAATTGAAACTGTTTAGTTCGTGGATTTAAATTTTTAATTCGAATTAAAATATGACATTACGTAAAAATTTTTTATTATAATAAAAAAATTAATTATGATTATTTTTGATAGTTTTTTATTATAACAAAATTTAAATTTTAAATTTAAATCAATGAAATAAACGAAATTTTGGATTGAAAAAATATTTGGTTTTTTTTTTCTTTTTAGAACAAAACATGTGTTGGATGCTTGTGTTGTTTGCTTGGTTTTTACGATTCGTCCAATGTTTTTCCAATCCGCTGACGCCCGTTTGGATTCATATGACGATTGACGCGTACCGGTTTTTACATAAAAACATGTTATTGACCGCTGGATTTGGACTTTTCGTGTTGGATGCTTGGATTGGTCGGCATCTATTTCTTCTGCACTTTATTGCTCTTATTAATGGGCTTACCTACTGGTCGGCCTGATTCACAGTTTTGGGTTTACAGTCGGAAAGCCCAAGTTGAACTTGTTGGTAGGGACGGGCCGACAGCCCATTTTAAGTAGTCGGAAAGCCCAAGTTGAACTTGCTGGTAGGGACGGGCTGACAGCCCATTTTAAATAATAAAAAATAGTCCAATATGAAAAGTTTAAAGAAGTATATAGGTCAATTTTTAGTTATAGAAATTAATAAGTCATAACTTGTTAAGTTATGATTCATAATAAAAAAAGTTAAGGATAAACTTAGCAAGTTTTGGTTCATAACTAGATAAGTTATAGACAAAAACCGTGAATTATGGACAATAACTTATCAAGTTACGGTTCATAACCAGACAAGTTATGGACGAAAACAGTAATTTTACCTATTTATTAACTTATATAAACTATTGGCATATTAATTTTAATTCATCTCAAGTCTTAGCTTATTTCTCTCTTTTGGGTTTACAGTCGGAAAGCCCAAGTTAAACTTGCTGGTAGGGACGGGTCGACAGCCCATTTTAAGTAGGGAAATAATAGAAAATAGTCCAATACGAAAAGTTTAAAGAAGTATATAGGCTAATTTTTAGTTATAGAAATTATTAGGTCATAACTTATCAAATTATGATTCATAATCAATAAATGTTATGGATAAACTTAGCAAGTTATGGTTCATAACCAGATAAGTTATAGACAAAAACCGTGAATTATGGACAATAACTTATCAAGTTACGGTTCATAACCAGACAAGTTATGGACGAAAACAGTAATTTGACCTATTTATTAACTTATGTAAACTATTGGCCTATTAATTTTAATTTATCTCAAGTCTTAGCATATTTTTCTCTTTCTCCCTTTTAAGTAACCAAATTCGTGTCATCAAATCGAATACAGAAAAGACAAAGAGCTTTTTGGGCATATGTCGTTACTTTGGATTATTACCTACAAAGTTAATTATGGATAGTTTTAATGGTTAGTTTAATATTTATCTATTAGTATTATTATTTTAATTGTAAGATATTAATTTGAGGATTGTAATAAATTAGAAATTGATTAAAAAAATTATAATAATTAATGAGATTAGATTCATCAAATTACTGTATTTAATAATAAGCACTGATGAAAACGTAATTATTGAAAACTCGTATATATAAGAAAATTATAGTAAATAGACCAACATTTTAAACTTCTAGAAGTAAATTATTAATTTGCTAATGTATAGAAATTAATAGGCATTTTTTAGTTTTAAAATTTTCATTTTCCAGTTTTACCCTCACATAATTGCTTCCTAACTTTTTTCTCTTCTCAAACCACCCATTGTTCTCTCACTAACTCCCCCTCTCTCTGTGTCCTCTCTCTCTCTCTCCTTCGTCACCGTTGAGGATCGACATCGAATCTAACGGGGACGAGGATCTAACGGAGAAAATGGCTATTCGTAGTAGATATGTGAATGTCGACGATCCCACAGCTTGCTCCACCGGAGTCTAACCATGGCAGCGGTTTAAGATTGTGATGGCAATGGAGATCAACACAATCAGGGGCAAAATTGCAATCGAGAAGATTTATGGGCTTCACAATGATGTTCTACTCCGCCTCTCGACGCAGAAATGGCGAACGATGTCTCTAATGAGGTCATGAAGATTTATGTTTGGATCTCGCTGCAATGGAAATCCATCCATGCGGCAAAGATCTACTCAATTAAGAGATTGGTAGCGCGATAGCGCAAAATCTCAAGTGAGATCGTCGCAAATCATGGTGTCGCGAGATCTGTTGTAGCGATCGCCATCAGGAAGCAGAGGAGGCCTCACAATGCTCCTCGTTGAGGCAATTGTTGTCGTCGTTAGGCCTCGCGACTGCGACAGTGAAGCACATGCATGGGAGAAGGAGGGAGAAAGTAACATCTGAATGTTTAATTTAAATAGGGGTAGTCTTGGAATTTTGATTAAATGTACGGAAATGGTTTATTTACTAACAATTATTACACCTTGGGCTATTGATATTTATTCTCTAGGTCTATTTCTCTCCTTTTCTTTTATATATATATATATATATATATATGTGTGTCCATTATGTAAGGAATAAAAAACGAATGTTCACAAAGTTGTGATATTTCCCTCCTTTTCTCTAATATATATGTCCATTATGTAAGGTATAAAAAACGAATGTTCACAAAAATGTGATATTTACATATAAATTTGTAAAGTAATTTGTAATGACGGTCTTACCCTTTGTTAAATTTAGATTTTCTAAGTCTTATTTGTTTTGTTGCTTTTGTACTTGTAATTTCAAAATTAGAAGTTATGAGATTTGTAACATAGGTTTCTAATCCTTCTTTTACTTCCTTTATCAACTAAAGTGTATTCAATTTAGGTTGAATGTGTCACCCCAATGTTCTTAAGTTCATAAGTATAGGAATCTTTTCGTGTTTTCTTTTCATTTCAATAAATTAAGTTTTCTATACTTTTTACTTAAAATTTTTATAATTTGTAGGTCCCAAATGATGTTCTTAATATCCTCATAATCTTATGATCTTTATGTCTTTTTTCTTCTCCTAGACATTAATTAAATAAATCTTATGTGTTATTTTCTAACATCACATGATCATTTATTTTTACTTGCTCTTTAGATAGAAAAAGACATTATTTAGTTGGATCTCCATTAAAAGAAAAAAAAATCATAACCACCCACATAAAAAGAGTACATATTGAATGATATTATCTCAATAGCTATAAAATAGACATATTGAGAATATTACTAAATTAAAGACAAGTTATAAATAGGGAGTTTAAAAGTGATCATTTTGTATAAATACTTCAATATCTTATGCCACAAATTTAGCACCTGGATCCACATATGCCACGAGTAGTAAAACTATTGTAAAATATATCACGATGAAAAGCTAAAATCCCTTTATGATGATCATATTATCCTCATCCATAGTTCAGTTTCCAAATTAATCTCTTTTCTCTCTCCTCTCTTTCTTCCCCGTTCCTCTTTCTCTTCTCTTTCTCTCCCCATCTTTTCTCTACAACTCGTTGCCACCAACATAGTGACCCCCAGCAAGACCATCACGCGTCACTGTAAAGCCTCAAGCTCCTCGTCATTGTCGAGGTTATCCAAGGATGGCAATGCAATGGACATATCGTTCACGACGTGCAGATCTCATACGCGCATCGCCAACATGGAGATCTCGTTCGAGAATTAAAAAAGTAAACGAGTATATATATATATATATATATATATATATGCTAACAAAATTAGGCCAAATGAGAACTACTGTAATTTATGGTTGACTGAACAATACATATGGTTGACTCAAGGATAAATCATATGACCCGTTTAGTTCGCTGATTTGAGTTTTTAATTCGAGTTGATATGTGATTTTATATGATAACTTTTTACTGTGACAAAAAAGTTAAATGTGACTATTTCTCAGAGTTTTTCATTGTAGTAAAACTCGAATTTTAAACTCAAATCGGTGAAATGAACGGGGCCGGTATTCTCTAATTTATTTATTGTAAAAGTGGTATTCTCTATTTGAAGCTACACTAAATACATCTATGTAGGCCTTTAAGCCTTTAATGGGTAACTAGCTAGCGTTAATTCTAATTTTTTTTCCGCTGTTACTTTCTATTCTATGAATTACAATAGATATTTTTAACTAAATAATTCATAAATGATTGGTATTCTTTTCATAAACCCAAATATTAGGGAATGTGCTCTGCTTAATTCATCAATTTAGTTTTACATCGTTCTCTTATGAATATAATTTTGTTCCTCCTACGTTAATAGATAAAGGAAAGAAAGTGAAGACATAAATCTTTTATAGCATTTTTAATGCAATATTATAATTAATGTGCTAATTACAAATTTAATATTTGAGTATAAAAAATATTCTCCAATACAATGCTATTTGTTGTGCCAAATTTCTTATATGCTATACTTTGTAGTAAATTTCCCACCAAGTATAGCATATGAGAAATTTAACATTTGATTGTTAATAGTTGAAATGTTTATTTTTTCATGTAATCATTAGAACTTTTGTATTTTCTAATTATTTTAAACATAAAAGTTTACTTTTACAACTTTCAAAGCTTAATAATTATATAAAAAGTAGATTTAGCATTTAAAATAATATTATGCATGAGAGTAAAAATAAAAATAATATACTATATCACATTTTTTGATGATAAATATATAATTAATATTAACATTTATATTGAAAATGATTTTAGTACTTAAAAAAGAGCATAATTGTGCTAATCTATTAGAACTCCGTGCAAAGATTGTATACCTTTCTCATACAGCTAACTGTAATGGAATCTACTTTTTGGGATTATTGTATTTTTAATAGAAATTTTATTTTTGTTTTAAAGAAAAAACAGAAGCAAAGATAAAGGGGTTGTTCTTTTAGAGTATAATTTGAGTGTAGTTTTTTAGTTGAATTTGAGTTATAACTTGAGTTGAAGTTAGAACTTGAATAAAGTTGAGTAAAATTGAATAAAGTTGAAACTTAAAAAAATGTGAACTTGAATAAAGTTAAAACTTGAGTTGTCTTTTTTCGAGTTTTTTTGACAAAAGAACATGCCCAAAATTGTCTAAGTGGATTTTTTTAAACCTTTTTAGTAAACACTATAGTTGCGCCATTTTTTTTTTTGGTATAAAACGCTTTTAGGGGTTTATGTGAATTGCCTATATATATATATATATATATATATATATATGTGTGTATGGTTATTTAGTGGGGTTTACTCACAAGTCATGATGTTACCTTTTTATAAAAACCCTGTAGTCGATCTGTCATGGGTTTTATGTGTTCTACTTATGTGATTTTATTTTAAAAAAATATGGTAACCATTGAAATGTTTTGTTCATTTTGTTAATTTGAGTTTAAAATTTGAGTTTTGTTATAGTAAAAAGCTCTCATAAACAATCATATTTAACTTTTTTGTTATAAGCTCTCACATAAAATCACATCTCAATTCAAATTAAAAACTCAAATTAATAAACTAAATGAGCCTAATGTACACTGGGTTAGTGAGGTGTCCTATTTATCTATACATACTTAAAAAAATTAAAAATTAGTTTTTAAGGAGGTCGTGAAGGTTACGTGTTGACCTCTACTTCTTTTTATTATTATTTTTTTATTCTCTCTATTTTTCTTTCTTTTTTTATTCTTTTTTAGACTTTTTTTTTATATATTTTTCTTCCCGCTCTCTCTTTTTCCTACCTATTGTCCTTTTTTTTTCCCCATTATTACTTACCTATTGTCTTTAGCAGTAATTTTTTTTTTTAAATTTCATTCACTAAGTGTGAATGAATTTTTGAATAAACACAGATGAAACATAGGATAAACATACAGAATGTTTCGTTTATCTCTTTATAAAAAAGATTTTATGTTTAAAACTCTTTTGCCTAATTTAAAATGTGCATTATGATCTTTTTACTTTTTTGTTCATTTTAAATATTGTGTTTCTAATTGTGCCTTATTAAACTTTACCTCCTAATATATTCTCATTTAAATAATTTCAAATATGTACTTGCCTAAATATTTTTCTTTGTTATTAATATTTCTTTTTTCTAAGTGTATGTGTTTAAGAAATATAACATACTAAATAATCACGCTTAGCGCGTGTTTCAACTAGTAGTACTCAAATATCTATAAGTATTTTGCCAATCAACAGTTGCTTAAATATGGTTATTTACGTCTCGTTCAGTTTTTAAATTTAAATTTTAAATTTAAATTGAGATTTATATGAAAAATTTTTACTGTAACATAAAAAGTTAAATATAAATTTTTATAAGAATTTTTAAAATAAAATGAATAGGCCTTAGTAAGATCCACTATTTGTAATCATTATTATGTTTACCTCCTTTTCAAAGCCTTCATTTTTTTTTGTGAAGTTTGTCAGAGCATTTGGTATCAGTTTTAAAAACGTTTTTTGAGAAATAAAAAATAAAAACGATATGAAGACTATGTTTGGAACAGCATCCAAACAAAAGCAAAATTAAAAACGTTTTTTCTCTTTCTCTCCCAAAAACTCACACTTTCTGAAAACGATTAAAACTCGTCTTCATTTTCATATTTTCATTTTCTAAACGTTGAGCTTCTCGGTCCAAACGCGTTGGAAGTTTTCTCCTCCCTCTTAGTTGATAATCGGTGGATCCGGAGGAGTGAGGGGAAGGAGGGAGTCTGGACTTGAACGACAACGTTCCGAGGTTGAGAGCAGGGCGATCCAACTTGACGCCGCCGCGATGACCAATTCCATTCCGATTAGCGGCACCGGAAGCCATGGAAGACGGCGGAGCTTCTTCACCAGAGCATATGGAAAGTGGTGATGAGTGAGGGGGTTTCATTGGTTTCAAAGAGGGAGAGTTGGGAAGAAAGGCAAAAGGAAAGTGAAAGTGATGGGGATGGATGGTGGGTTCAACGAGGAAGAGAATAACGTGTAGATTTTTTTTAAGAGCGTGAAGATTTGTTTTTTTTTTTTTTTTTTTTGTGTGTGTGTGGACAAAGCTTTGATCTGGTATTGTAGATTGTACTAGTACTAGTAAAGCACCTGAAGGAGATTGAGAGAGTTATTTTGAAGAGGGATTTATACGGCAGTAATATAGGACATTCACTTTATTGCTAATGGTAATTACTACGTTCTTTTATATATATATATATATATATATATATTAATCTTTTACATGTGTATATGGTAATTAATATTCTAATTATTTGTTACTTACATACACCATTATAACTGATAATTAGTACGTATAATATTTATATATAACAAATATTATATAATATATTAATTATTAGTGTATTATTTAGGGAGAATATTAATTATTCAGAGTATTATTTAAAGTGCCATTACACGTTTTTAAAAATATAAAATCAAACAAAGTTTTAATTTTTTCTTATATTGAAAATAATTTTTGAATAAAATTATAAAATACATTTTTAAAAATAATTTTTATCTGAGATTGAAAATGTTTTCATTTTTATTTTCACACAGAAAATAAAATTATTTTAAAATGAGTTCTAAACGCACTAATATGTTTTGTTTTTGTTTTTTTATTAAAATTAAAATGCTTTTAGGGGTAAAGCAATCCCACACTGATATGTTTGATTAAAATTACATTGATAAGAAATGCTGGGTTTATACCCAATGACAAGACTGTTAAGAGAATTCTCTGCCCCCTTCTCTTTTCACGCTTTTTTTTTTTCCTTCTATTTCTTTTTTTTTTCTTTTTTGTTTTTACTTTAATGAACCAACAACACGACGTTGCTCTCTTGAATGATTTGCTTTGAGAACAAGCGCATGATCTAATTCTTTAGACGGGGAAAAACAAACGTAACCATTCATGTAGGAAACTCGCTCATGTAATTACCCCGTTTCATTTTATGGTTGATATAAATTTACTTCGGATTTTTAGCTATTTTAGACTAGCCTTATTTTTATATATATATATATATATATATACAAACAACACATATACAAACATTAATTTTAAATTAATTAGGGTCGGCATATGGCATATGGGTATATATACTAGATTTTTTTTACTTAGTATATATTATGGACCCGTTTAATTTGTTAATTTGAGTTTTTAATACGAGTTGATATGTGATTTTACGTGAGAACTTTTTGCTGTAATAAAAAAATTTAATGTGATTATTTTTGATATTTTTTTACTGTTATAAAACTCAAATCGATTAAATGAATAAGGCTATGTTCATACCAAAAAACTGATTGCCTCATCATGCGTGTGTACATAGACGCAATGTAAAAGCGACCTAATTAACAATCGTGTGTAATGAATTGAGATGTATATTAAAGATCTAATTCTCTCTTCATCTTAGCCAAAAAGCTTATATATATTTTTTTAAGAAAGGCATTGGACAAACGTTACTTTAATTTAACAAGTTCAAAGTATTTATGTATTGTAATTGGCTATATATTCTCATGAACCAACCAATTAACATCATCACTTCCCTAGATGATTGAGAAAGAATGGGCATGATTGATTAAGCCTTTATGTGTAGTGGCGGAGGGACCTCGGACCCGGGGACATATGCCGCCTGGATTTTTATTTTCTTTTGTATCTATAATCTATAACTTATATATAAACGGCGATAATTTTTGTACTTCAACGATGGTTTAAAGTAATCAAATGGTTTTAAGTTACTCACTTTTCAATTTAATAATCAAGTTTACGCCATGCTTTATCATTCGCTTACACCTCACATACCCAAGCATTATTAGACATGTCTTTAACCATTAAACCTCTCACGAGGACGTTTGGTTTATATATTTAAATTCATGATTCATAATTATTCTCAATTTACGTGTATTTTTTATGAGAGAAAATACTGTAACGAACCACGAATCATAATTCAAATCATGATATGAATACACCAATCAAACGCATATATATTGATTTTTACACATTCGATCAGTTACATAAAGAAAATATCTCTTGTCATGCTTAAAATATAAGGAATGAAAATAAGAGAAGCTCATAATTTGCTTGTTTTGAAAATTTTTGTTGTCTTTATCTCCACCTATTTCTTTTTCTTAAAAAAAAGGAGAATAATCTACATGTTTAGTTTTATTAAGAAAACTAATATTGAGTTTCTCTCAATCCATTTTTTTTTAATTTCTGATTTTTTCAAAAAGAAGATAGTAAATATTCAAATATTTAACCTTATTAGGTGCAAATTTATCCCAACATCTAACTTGCAATCACAAGTTGTATCTTTCTTATTTGTACTTAATTTTCATTTAGATGTCACTATTTTCCTAGTTTTATACTTTTACGTAACAGATTTTTTTTCTTGTGCTAACTATGTATAATACATGTTGATTGGTATTTTTAATATACGTGTAAACGTGCGCCATCACTGGTCTATCTATATACTACGAAGAGTGGATGAGGGCACAATCTCCAATTTTTTTGTTCCAACCTGCTTGTGTGCTTGACTTATTAGTTTACTTGCTTTCAAGCTTTTTTTTCTTTCTTTTTTCTTTTTTTTTAAATTGTACTGTTAAGTCTTTTTTCCTTTATGTTTTTTAATTGTATTTTAAATGCCTAATTTTATCAAAATTTTTGTGAACGGGACCACTTTTTTTTTTTTTTTTTTTTTTTTTTTTTTTTTTCTCTTCAACCTACTTGTGTGCTTTACCTATACGCTTGCTTGCTTTTAAGCTCTTTTTTCCTTTATTTTTTTTGTTTTTTTAATTGTATTTTTAAGTTTTTTCCCTTTATGTTTTCTAATTGTATTTAAGTTTTGTCGATAGATTATATAGAAGTGTGGATAAATGTTGCACTTTTTGTTCAACTTCTTGCCTTCATACTTTGAAAATTGTATCCACATTTTGCTTCGTGATTTTACTTTAGCACTTGCTTGTTCTTTTTTTTTTCTTCTTTTTTAAATCTTGTATTTTTAATTGTTTCCCATTAAAATATTTTTCTCTTTAAAAGCCTCATTTAGTATCTCTATTTATTTTCATAAATTGACACATTCTCCAATTGTTCTCCAATCTACTTGTGTGCTTGACTTATTAGCTTACTTGCTTTTCAAGCTTTTTTTTTTCTTTTTTTTTTGTTTTTTTTTTTAAATTGTACTATTAAGTTTTTTTCCTTTATGTTTTTTGATTGTATTTTAAATGCCTTTTTATCAAAATTTTTGTGAATGAGGGCACATTTTCCAATTTTTTGCTCCAACCTACTTGTGTACTTTACCTATTAGCTTGCTTGCTTTAAGCTTTTTTTTCCCCTTTATTTTTTGTTTTTTTAATTGTATTTTTAAGTTCTTTTCGTTTAAGTTTTTTAATTGTATTCATTTTTTGTCGATAGGTTATATAGAAGTGTGGATAAATGTTGGACTTTTTGTTTAACTTCTTGCCTTCATACTTTGAAAATTTTATCCATATTTTGCCGCATGTTTTTACTTTAGCACTTGCTTGTTCTTTTTTTTTTTTTCCTCCTTTTTTAAATCTTGTATTTCTAATTGTTTCCCATTAAAATATTTTTCTCTTTAAAAGCCTCATTTAGTATCTCTATTTATTTTCATAAATATTTTAATTTGTGAATCTCTATACTTTTTACTGTATGTTTATACTATTTATAGCAGAGAAAATGTATCTATTTTTTCAATTTTTTTCAATTATGATTATGCATAATATAAAATTTTTTATTTTCATATAACCATAATTTTATGTATGTTAAAATTTAAAACTTCCTAATAAGTTTACACTGTTATTGTAAAAAATTTTATGATATCATTTTTTAGTTGGAAAAATATTATCAGTTGAATATATTTATAAAAAAAAAAAGAAAGATGAAAACATTATTAGCATATTGTGTTCAAATTCAACTTAAATTATAAAGTTAAATTATTAGCATACTTATCTATTCATTATCATAGAGAAATAATTAAAAAAATATATCTAATTTGTATGGAAACACTATTTATCAAACACAATAATTTTAAAAAACACGGCAAATTGCAAATTAAAAACGTTACTAACAGGGACGTGCCTAGTCTATTCTATATATAAGAAGCACAGATGAGTTGAAGTTTAAGTACTTCGACTGTGTGCCTACCTACTTTTTTTCTTTTTACTTTCAAGCTTTTTTTTTTTAATTATGTTTTTCAACTTTTTTCCTTCCCATTCTTTTGATTGTATTTTAAATGTGGTTATTTTTCTTCTTTTTAAAATCTAATTGTATTTTTATTGTTTCACATTAAAATATTTTTTCATTAATTTATCTTTAAACACCTCATTTATTATTTTTTTTTACTTTCGTAAATATTTTCCCTAATGAATAAATACTTATAGTAGGGAAGATATATATATCTTCTTAATTTTTTTCAACCATCATTATGCATAATATTAACGATTTTTCAACCATCATTATGAATTTATGCATAATATGAAATCGTTAATTGATGATTGAAGTTTAAGTACTTCAACGGTGTGCTTACTTATTCTTTTTTTCTTTTTTGCTTTCAAGCTTTTTTTTAATTATGTTTTTCAACTCATTTTCTTCCCATTTTTTGATTGTATTTTAAATGTTGTTCTATTTCTTCTTCTTTTTTTAAATCTAATTGTATTTTTCATTGCTTCCCATTAAAATATTTTTCAATAATTTTCTCTTCAACACCTCATTTATAATTTTTTTACTTTCATAAATATTTTCACTAATGAATATATAATTATTGTAACGACCCTGCTAAGTGACCATCACTGTAACTAACTTTAACTTATATTTTCTGAAACTTCTAAAATTTGAGAGACTTCTTTTTTTTTAAATGCTATATAGAATGGTGTAGCATTTTATTTTTAAAATGCTATATAGAATGCTGTAACATTTTTTTTTAAAGAAATAACATTTTTTTAAAGAAAATATAAAATGCTATACGAATGTTGTAGCATTCTGAGCATAAGTTTCTTTCTCTTAAAAACTATATCATTCATTTTTATATAGAATGTTGTATCATCATTTTTTTTTAAACTTACTGTGACGACATAAATTCTGGTTTTCACTTTTAAACATAGCAAAGTGTTTATATTTCAAAAATAATTCCTTTTCTAAAGCATAAATTTACACATAGGTATATTTTTAGTTATCAAAATCCTGTTAGCTTACACAAACTTAACAATCATACTACAAACTTTCAAAAGACAAGTTCATAGACATATTCAACAAAATCTTTTAAAACTTTAAACTATTGCAGAAATAACTGCGTATGATATCCATTTCCCGACCTCCACTCCGCTCGTTCGCTGTCTCGCCATCAGCTCATCAAGCATTATGTGCAAGTTGCTTACCTACAGTATAAATACTTTGAAATGAGCTTTTGCTCAGCAAGTAGGACCTATTACTTGCAAAATAATTGAAAAATCACATGAATGATATGCATGAACTGATTATGCTGAATTATGACTTCTTATCATGGATTTATTATCTGGTCTTATCTTTCTTACTGACGGGCCCAAGTGCTTATACCATTGTACGCGATATACGGGACGTGAGAGTTCATAAGCCCCCATAGACTCCATAATTAAAACTGAACTGAATGCCTCACTTGGGCCAAAGTACCTCTCATCTAGGAGGCTCTGAATTACCTCTCAACTATGAGGTTCTGAAACTGGATTACCTCTCAACTAGGAGGCCGATACGACACTCAACTGAGATTATTCTTATAAGTTCCTCTTAACTTATTAAGGTCTATGCAGTATGACATAACATAGCATACTATAACACGAAATGTACTCTAACACACATAATTCATGTGTACTATTTATTTTAAAATCTATTTATACTATAGGCGAGATTCCTACTTACCTGTTTTAGGAAGTGGAATCCTCTATTCGCCAAAGAGTCTGTTCTCTTTCTTTCTTGTTTATGATAATAAACACCCACTAAGAGTGTGAGATTAACTGTCACTTGCTATTCTATTTTAGCAAGCTTGTAAGAAAGTCTAACTTCTCTATTTATGGCTCGCTTTCTCTTTTCCTATCTTAAGGATTGTAAAACCTTGTTTCTAAATTAAAGATTAGGTTTATTGAATCCTGATTACCTTACTTTTTATTAGCAAAGTCTGAAATAAACATACTTTCCTGAGATTATACTCGAGTTCTTCAACGAACTCCTCTGTTCCACACCAAAACTGTTTTAACAGTTATGTAGTGTTTTTCTAAGAAAATAGTTTAAAACTTCTATTTAGAACTAAAACCAAGTTTAGCCTCAAATTCTAGAACTAAAACTAGGTTTAACTTTAAATTCTAAAATAAATTTCGGCGGAGTTTCGCTTTATTTTTCTGTGTTTCCCGATTTATTCTTAGCTCATTTTGTCCGATACTTCATCTTCTAAACATAACTAACAATCTTTCTCACACAATTTAATCAACTTAGGAACCATACTCTAGGGTTCCATCTAATTTCTCACAAGGATTTTCATACCCAAAAGTTGTTAGAAACATAATCTAACAACCAAAATTCAACCTTTAATCACTAAGCTTTCAGTTCCTTTATCAATTGAAATTCAATTATCAACTTAGTAACCTTTCTCCATACTCTCTACCACATCCAAACCATTTTGGCTGAGTTCTCTCTATTCTTAACATGAAAAATGAACATTTTGCGGTATTTTTATCTCTTAAAAACCGTACTTAATAAAGTGGGAGGACTAAAAAGCAATTTTTACATTTTTGAGGGACCTTTTTGGAAAATTTTACCAAATTTCACCAAAAATATCTTTTATTTCCTTCTTCACTAAGCTTGGCTGGCCACCTTGCATTCCACATGCCTCAATCTCAGCCCTTCATCTAATTTTTTTCACCTTAAATCTCAACCATCCATTTCTAATAACTATTTTATTTTGGTTCAGTTTAATTCCTATTCGGTACGCGTTTTACCTACGTTTTTCAGACAGTTAGTCAACAAAGTCAACTTTGTTCAACTTTGACTATTCTTTCAAGGGTGACTTATTAATTAACTCTTGGTCAATAAATTTTGACTTGGTTAGGGTCGAAAACCTCAATTTTCTCGGTTCGGCCTTCTGGACCCATTTTTCGTTCTGATTATTTCTAAAACCCTAGAATTGATGTTTTTCAATTCTTTTTCACTTCCTAACCTTAAGATTCATGTGTTGGCCCACTTGTGGGTTTAACATAGCATTCTGTACATAATTCCTTATTGCAGTCTGAAAGTCGGTAACAGTATCTTACCTAACTTAAATTTCTAATTGCTTACTTGATGTCATCTTGCTTACAAAAGCAAGGTTTAGTGAACACTTGGTAATCACCCATTGATGTTCTATTCTTATAGCTATTCTTATTACTTCAGACTGACTTTTGGGAATTTACTTAGATGACAAGAAATTTCAGTTCCCGACTTTGCCAATTTCTGAACTCATATTGCATATGAATTTCTTTACTAAAACACTACCCCTTTAATTTCCTCTTATATGTTTGAAAATTAAGGATTTTCTCCTTAAATGTCAGAGCGTTTCTCTATACGCTGCTAACATTATACTGCACTAAGAGATTCCTGAGATTAGGATTCTCCAACTGTACATGCATGGAGAATTCTTCCGCCTTAATTGCGGTAAAAATTTATTAACGGAATTTACTTGTTCTTAAAATATGAACTCATCATAAAACTTGCTATAAAATTTAGGAATACTGATATTAATTCCGTAAATCATTCAGTCACAAAATATGATAGTATATTACTGAAAAAAGTCATTGACTTAAATAAATAAATTTACATTATTTAATTTTAAGATTTTCTCGGCCATTACAATTATAGTAGAGAAGATGTATATATCTTCTCCTTTTTTTTCAACCGTCATTATCATTATGCATAATATGAAATTGTTAATTTTCACATAATTATAATCGTATTTAGGTTAAAATTTAAAACTTGTTATAGGAAAAATTTTCATGAATATTGTTTTTTAGTTTTAAAAATAATTATAAATTAGCTATATTTATTTAGGTTTATCATTATTAGAACATTGTTCGCATCTAAAAAAAAGATTAGCATGTCATACTTAATATAAGTTAGCATGTGGGGATGAATTTTGCACTTTTTCTTCTCCAACTTCTTACCTTCACACTTGAAATTTTTCTTCCACATTTTGCCACATGCTTTTACTTTGCATTTACTTGTTCTTTTTTTCCCCTTCTTTATTAAAATTTGTATTTTTAATTGTTTCAAGTTAAAAAATTTTCATTAATTTTCTTTTTAAACACCTCATTTAGTATCTTTTTTTTTAATTACACAAATATTTTAACTTGTGAATCTCTATACTCTTTACTATAGATTTATCCTATTATAGTCGAGAAGAAGTATTTATTTTTTTCAACTTTTTTTTTCAACTATTATTATGCATAATATGAAATTGTTGACTTTCATACAATCACAATTCTTTTTCGGTTAAATTTAAAAACTTCCAAATAAATTTACACTGTTATTGTAAAAAAAAAAATTTTGATATCATTTTTTAGTTTCAATTTGCTATATTTATTTGTGCTTATTGTTATTAAGACATTATTGCCATCACTAAAAAAGAGAAAAAACAAAAAACAAAACATTCTTAGCATGTTTTGTTCAAGTTCAACTTAAATTATAACTTGAATTATCAGCATACTTATTTATTTATTTTCATAAAAAAAACTATTAAAAAAATATTTGTATGGAAACATGACTTATCAAACTTAATAATTTTAAATCAATTTTAAAAAAAGACATCCAATTTCCAAAGTGAAAAAAATTGATACTAATGGGGACGTGCCTAAGGCACCTCTCCCAAGCTAGTATATATAGAAGAAGGGATGATGGCTTGTTTGGTTTTTGTACTTCAACCATAGCTTAGTCTTTTTTTTCCCCTTCACTTTTATTACTTCCTCATATTTTTCAAAGAACATAACATAAAACATAACCTTATAGGCACTCAACTTTCTTTGGCTTTTTTTTTTTTTTTTACTTCAACCAATTGCTTTCCTTTTTTATGATTTTTTTTTATTTTTATGATTGTTTTAGTAAACTTGAGTTTTTTTATAATCTAATAAAAATTATTATAATTAAAAAGTATTGTTATCTGTTGGCATTAAATATTTCCTTCAGCTTTCATTCAACAAAAGAAAGTTGATCTCCTCACAAAGTAATAAATATTTCTAATAATTAAAATTAAAGTGGACCATACAAATTTAACACTTAATGTAATCTAATAAAATTTGTTAGAATTAATTAAATAAAGCTTTGTGTACTTTTGTGTGTAACCGCACAGAGAACACGTGCCTTAGGCACGGGACTCTCATGCTAGTTTTTAATACTTATTTTGGTCTATAAATTGAAAGGGTAAAATGAACATTTTACAGCTCAAAAAACATGCTGAGGGTAAAATGACAATGTTCAAAATTTGTAACGTAACTGTTATCCTTTTTTTTTTTTTTTGGCTGAATAGTAGTCTTTTCTTTTATTTGGACTCCTGATGATTATTTTGTATCGGTTTCAGAGTATATTAACCTTTAGACAATAATTGTAAGGGAGAAAGAGAAAAATAAGCTAAGACTTGAGATGAATTAAAATTAATAGGCTAATAATTTACATAAGTTAATAAATAGGCCTAATTATTATTTTCGTTCATAACTTGTCTGGTTATGAACCATAGCTTGACAAGTTATTGTTCATAATTGTCCATAACTTGTCTGGCTATGAACCATAACTTGACAAGTTTGTCCATAACTTATTTGGTTATGAACCATAACTTGACAAGTTATGGCCTATTAATTTCTATAACTAAAAATTGGCTTATATACTTTCTTAAGCTTTTCATATTGGCATATTTTCTACTATTTCCCTAATCGTAATGCGTTAAACTAATTAAGAGTTGATAATTTTGAAGATCTTTAAAGTATTTTCACGTTCTTTATAAGGTTAAAAATTTTAGAAAATCCCGCTATGCCGATATATAAGGCGCGTTTAGAACTCGTTTTAAAATGATTTTATTTTTTGTATGAAAATAAAAATTAAAACGTTTTCAATCTTAGACATAAATTATTTTTAAAAATGCGTTTGGTAATTTTATTAAGAGATTATTTTTAGTATAAAAAAACCCATTAATGTTTCTCTCTCTCTCTCTGCTCGAGAGAGGAGAAAATGAAAATAAAAAAATAAAAAATGACTAAAAGTCATTTTTCATTTCTGTTTCATTTTACACTAAACCAAAAAATTGTTTTCATTTACGTTTTTTGTCTTTATTGCGCCAAACGCCATTTTAGAAACGTTTTCATTTTTTCTTTCTCAAAAAACGTGAAAAATAAAAACGGGATCAATTCCAAACAGGGCCATATAATCTCAAAACATTTTCTTGAGAAAATTACTAAACTTATTTTTAAAAGTGCATAGATCTAAATTTTTACCCTTTACATTGAATTAATATCCTTTTTATTAATGTAGCATTTGATTAAAATGGTATTAATCAAGAGTAAGAGATAAAAATTAAGACTCATGCATTCTAAAAGGGTATTTATCTCTTTATCTCTTTTCTCTAAGAATGTGTTTACTAATTAGGAATTAAAAGAATAGGAAATAAATTCTAAGAAAATAGAAATTAAGTTTCACGAAATTGAGTTCCAAAATTCCATTAAAGTGTTTACTAATCTATTTGAAAATTAAGTTACAAGGGGAAATAAATTCCTATTATGTTGTTTACTTATATAGAAATTAAAAAGAATAAGAAGATAATAAATGTGCTTAGAAAAATATCCTTTTGTTAAGTGAAATAACTAACTTAAATAAGGGTAAATTTAGTAAATAAAAAAAGTTCCTATTTATTAGGGAAGGAATTATTATACATACTACTAAAGGAGGTCGGAAAGTTACTGTACTAAGTATAGTGATTTTCTGATTTTATCCCTTTTATTTTCTCTTGAATTCTTTTTTCTACCGCCTGTGTCCTTTTAGAATAGTGATTTTTCGATTTTGCCCCTGTTATTTTTTGTTCACGTTTTTTTAATACTGCAGAGTGGTGGGACCACATTTTATTTTTACTGTTTTGTCCTCAAATTTTTTCCTTCCCGTGTTTTTTTGCTGGACATTTTTGTCATTTGCTGTGGTGGGTCATGTTTAGTGTCCTCGAGAAGCTTCTTGCTTCTTTCATTTGTTTTCTGTCTAATTTCTCTTTTACTGAGGCTCTGTTGTTTCGTTTCCTGTGCGATGGGGTTTTGTTTACTCTCCTCGAAGCTTCTTGCTTCTTTCATTTGTTTCCTGCTTAATTTCTCTTCTACCGAGGCTCATTTTCTTCATTTTCTCTACAATGGTTCTACCGAGGCTCATTTGCTTCATTTTCTCTGCGATGGTTTTTGTTTAGTTTGCTCAAGAAGCTTCTTGCTTCTTTCATTTTTTGATTCTACGTCTGCATCTAATGTTTCTTTCACCGAGGTTCTTCTTCTTCGTTTCCTCTGCATGAGTTCTTTTCATTTTCTTTGTCGTTTTCTCTGGTTTATTATGTTTTGGTTCTAATTTTTTTTCTCATTTTATGTTTCTGGATTTTGTTGCGTTTTTTGTAAGGTTATTTCATATTTTTCTTTTTTTGACAAATGGGTTAAGGTTTTCGTGGGTTTCATTTTGGTTTATTTTTTTTTTGTTTTATATATTTTTTTCCTTTTCTTTCTTTCTTTCTCTTCGTAAGATTTTTGGGAATCATTGTTAATGTTTGTTTTGTTTTGTAGTTTTGTTTTTCAGTTTTTTTTTTTAGATTTGGCTTCATTTTTTTTTATTTTTTGATTCATTTTTTTCGGTCTATTTTTTTAGATCATTTTTTCTAGATCTGTTATTGTTTTTGTAGTTTTCGTTTTCTTTTTTTTTCCGCTTTTTTATTAGGTTTTTTTAAAGATCTGGACATGTTTTTGCTTTCTTTTGTTCCCTGTTTTTAAACCTTTTTTTTTATTTTACGTTTCTGGTTGACTTCTTTTTTTATTTTTCCTATTCGGTTTTTCTTTTTTTGTTCTTTCAGATATGTATGTGTTTTTCTTTCGTTTTGTTCTGTGTCTTTTTTTTTTCCATTTTTCTAGATCTGTTAGTATTTTTGTAGATTTAGTTTTGTTTTTTTATTTCGGTTATTTTTTCATTAGATTTTCCAAATAATAAATGTTTACTTTTTTTTTTTTTCTATTTTCATCAATTTTTATTCTTTTATTGGTTATTACGTTGTCTAACACATGTTTTTACTAATTATTACATGTTTTTATATTTGTTTGCAGGTTATATTAGTTAGGAATATTTAGACATTTGTTTTGTTGTGCAGGGTAACTCTTTTTAATGAGTTATTCTTTGTCTCTCTCTATAGGTTTTTCATTCTATTCCACGGTAATTATCATGCAGCGTAACACTTGTTTTTTTTTACAAATTATTACGTTTTTTTTACTCCTGCAGGTTCTTCATTGTGTTCCACGGTTGTTATCATGCAGCGTAACACCTGTTTTTAACAAATTATTACGCTTCGTTTATAGCGTAACAACGGTGATGTTAAGTTTTATTTCCAGTATTTACCACTGCCACATACTTGAAAGTTTATTTTTTTCCCTATAAATATATTGTTTCCCCTTTCATGTTCATTGTCTTATGCTTTGTTTCTATTTTCGTTGTGATACACTTATCGTCTATCCTCTTTGTTTCTTTTCTTTTCTTCATTTTTCAATAGTTAGTTTTTTCCTTTCCCTTTTCTGTTATCTCTATTTTGGAGTTTTTTTACTCTTGCTGCATCAATTGTATCCACTTTCATCGTTATTCCAAGGTACTCTTCTCTTACTTTTTCCATATTATTTTTAATTGTTCTTAAAATTGTATCTATTATATTATCATGTTTTTGTTATTGTATATATTCAACTGTAAATATATGTGTTCATTGTTTTATGTTATTACGATTATATTTGTACTAATTCTAACATGATTTCTTATTTGGTAATGATGTCGTATTTTTCTTTTATTATTATCATGTATTGAATAACTGTTTATAATGAAATAGCAAGCCTTGACGTTGCCCGGATTATTTAAAATTTATATTTTTTATTTATTTGGTTTTGTCAATAGTATACTATTTTTATTATCATTTTGTACTCTTAAAATGATTTGTTCTTCATCAGATTTTGTTGGAGGGTTTTCATTCTATTTCTTTACTACCGTCTCTATTGTTGGTTTGCCAATTTAAGTTATTTTTATGTCAGTTTTTCCCCCGTTTCTTCTTCCTTTCTTCCATTCTTAATCTTTATAAATCTTTTTAATAATTCAGCTAGCACTGAAAGAGCATTGTTAAATCTTATTTCAGTTACTTCTAATGCGTAATGTTAGCATCCTTGACGTTGCCTGGATTATTTAAGATTTATATTTTTTATTTATTTGGTTTTGTCAACAGTATACTATTTTTACTATCATTTTGTACTCTTAAAATGATTTGTTCTTCATCTGATTTTGCTGGAGGGTTTTCATTCTATTTCTTTACTATCATCTCTATTGTTGGTTTGCCAATTTAAGTTATTTTTATGTCGGTTTTTTCCCCCGTTTCTTCTTCCTTTTTTAATCTTTATAAATCTTTTTAATAATTCAGCTGGCACTGAAGGGCATTGTTAAATCTTATTCCAGTTACTTCTAATGCGTGATGTTATCAATTAAAGACAGATATCTGAACCAAAATGTTTATATTTATTCATTTAATTTCCTCATCTAATTTTTTAAACTATTATTTATGCATCTAACTATTTTAAATAAGATTTTTGATATTTTATCTTTATTATTTTTCCCCATTCTACTCTTGCTTTTTTTTTTTTTTTTTTGTGAAGTTTCTAGCTTCATTTTTTCTTGGCATTTGTTTCCCTTTTTTTCCCTTCACAAAAAATTCTATCTTTTTCGTTTTTAACCCGTTCTTTTCTCTTTTTAAAAATAATTTTTTTTCTTAAATTGTTATTATCGTATTTGTTTGTGATGTTATTAATCGATTTTTTTCCCTCTTTTTTTATGCTTTCAATGATTTCCTTCTCTTATCTTCTGGATTAGTTTTTGATATAATTATTTCTTGCAATTTGTAGATAGTTTTTACAATGTCATAGTGTTTAGATATTACTTCGACACGTATTGTTTTGCTGTAATTCCGTATCATACAAATTTTTACTGTATGTTCATTATTCGCTCTATTTATCAGTGATCTTCATGCTTAGTGACACCTGTTAACTAATGATTAACTCAGTTGATATTCTCCTCTTTCAAGAATTACTATCGGTGCTTCATCAAATATATTTATTTCCTTTTATATAACTATTGTGTTTTATCTTATTATTACGGTTTCCAAATTGTCCTATGTTTTTCGTTTCCAACTTCTATAATACATTCTCTTATACCCTTTGTGTTATTCTGTGGTTTACAAATCTTAGTAGTATTAAGGTTCTATTCTCATTCTACCTGTCTTCTGAATCTTTGTTCATCACTTTGTCTGCGTCAGTTTTCAATAAAAGATTTCCCTATTTGCTTCTCTCTGTTTTGGACTCTTAGTTGTCCTACTGGGTCTGCTTCTCTATTCTTCTTCTTTAGCTAAGGTAATTATTTATTTATTTTTACAATTGTTTCTCTGTTGTTTTACAACACTTATTTATTATATTAGTAAGTTTGGTTATATGTTTTTGTTCCTTTGTAAATTTATCTCTTAACTTTATTATGTTGTTTGTGAAAATAATGTTACTATTGATTATGTTATTGCTATCAGGGAGTCGATTTTTAGTGTTGAAAGTTATTGTTTTAATTTGTTAGCACTACCATGTTATTTTCTACTTTAAGTCTTTATTTCTAATTTCTTCTTACCTTAACTGTTTATTTTATTCTTTCTCTTATTTCTGTTCCATAAATTTTATCATCATTTTCAGTTTTCTTCTTCAATTTTTTTTTCTTAGGCGGTTATTCTTTTTTGGTGATGATAATGTATTTTTTTCTTTTGTTGCCATGTATCAGGTAATTGTTAATAATGATTAGGCTGTCTTTGATGTTGCCTAGATTATTACAGATTTATGTAAATATGATCCTCATCTCCAGCTTCTTTTTAATATTTTTCTTATAACACCATATCTTTTGTCCCTTTCCTTTTCTTTGTTTTCTTCTAACTTCACGTTTGTTTCCTTTTTCTTCCTCATGTTTCAGTTTTTATAATTTCATTATTTTTTTAATTTCTTTTATATTTTATATAAAATCTGTAATAATTTTGTTGGTAGCCAAAGATATTGTTTAGTCATTTCTGAATTACCTATGATATATATTTGCCATGTATCAGGTAATTATTACTAATGATTTGGCTGTCTTTGATGTTGCCCAGATTAGTTCAGGTTTATGTAAATATGTTTTTTTCCTCCAACTTCTTTTTGATGTTTTTCCTATAACACCATATCCTTTATCCTTTTTCTTTTCTCTCCAATATTCTAGAACTTCATGTTATTAACGTTTTTTTAACTGTTACGACATTTTTATTCTATTATTTATTCTCTCTTTTCTTTTAACTTCATTTTTTTCCCTTCTTCTTCCTCATGTTTCTGTTTTTATGATTTTATTATTATTTCCATTTTTTGATATTCTATATAAAGTCTGTAATAATTTAGTTGGTAGTCAAAAATATTGCTCAGTCATTGTTCAATTACCTATGGTATATGTTAGTAGCAATAGAGATTTAATACTTGAACTAATTTCTTAATATATATTTCATTTATCAACGTTTTAATTATTAATGTGTGTTTTTTAAATATTATAGTTTTATATTTTCTTCCATTAAATTTTCTCACAATGTATTATCTTCTGTTTTGTTTATTTATTTATTTGTCTATTTATTCTGTGGTTTAAAAATCTTAGTAGTATTAAGGTTTTATTCTCATTCTACCTGTCTTCTGAATCTTTGTTCATCACTTTGTCTGCGTCAATTTTCAATAAAAGATTTCCCTGTTTTCTTCTCTCTATTTTGGACTCTTAGTTGTCCTACTGGGTCTGCTTCTCTATTCTTCTTCTTCAGCTAAGGTAATTATTTATTTATTTTTACAATTGTTTCTTTGTTGTTTTACAGCACTTATTTATTATATTGATAAGTTTGGTTATATGATTTTGTTCCTTTGTAAATTTATCTTTTAACTTTATTATGTTGTTTGTAATAATGATGTTACTATTGATTATGTTATTGCTATCAGGAAGTCGATTTTTAATATTGAAAGTTATTGTTTTAATTTGTTAGCACTATCATGTAATTTTCTACTCTAAATCTTTATTTCTGATTTCTTCTTACCTTAACTGTTTATTTTATTCTTTCTCTTATTTCTATTCCATAAATTTTATCATCGTTTTCAGTTTTCTTCTTCAATTTTTTTTTCTTAGGCTGTTATTCTTTTTTGGTGATGATGTATTTTTTTTCTTTTGTTGCCATGTATCTGGTAATTGTTAATAAT
Source organism: Morus notabilis (assembly GCF_000414095.1). Lineage (NCBI taxonomy): Eukaryota > Viridiplantae > Streptophyta > Magnoliopsida > Rosales > Moraceae > Morus > Morus notabilis. The sequence goes on from NW_010361652.1 coordinate 521,654, forward strand.
GATTAGGCTATCTTTGATGTTGCCCAGATTATTACAGATTTATGTAAATATGATCCTCATCTCCAACTTCTTTTTTATATTTTTCTTATAACACCATATCTTTTATCCCTTTCCTTTTCTCTGTTTTCTTCTAACTTCATGTTTGTTTCCTTTTTCTTTCTCATGTTTCAGCTTTTATAATTTCATTATTATTTTTATTTCTTTTATATTTTATATAAAACCTGTAATAATTTTGTTGGTAGACAGAGATATTATTTAGTCACGTCTGAATTACCTACGATATATATTTGCCATGTATCAGGTAATTATTACTAATGATTTGGCTGTCTTTGATGTAGCCCAGATTATTTCAGGTTTATGTAAATATGTTTTTTTCCTCCAACTTCTTTTTGATGTTTTTCCTGTAACACCTCCTTTATCCTTTTTCTTTTCTCTCCGATATTCTAGAACTTCATATTATTGACGTTTTTTTTCCTGCCACGACATTTTTATTCTATTATTTATTCTCTCTTTTCTTTTAACTTCATTTTTTCCCTTCTTCTTCCTCATGTTTATGTTTTTATGATTTTATTATTATTTCTATTTTTTTGATATTCTATATAAAGTTTGTAATAATTTAGTTGGTAGCCAAAAATATTGCTCAGTCATTGTTCAATTACCTATGGTATATGTTAGTAGCAATAGAGATTTAATACCTGAACTAATTTCTTAATATATATTTCATTTATCAACGTTTTTATTATTAATGTGTGTTTTTTAAATATTATAGTTTTATATTTTCTTCCATTAAATTTTTTCACAATGTATTATCTTCTGTTTTGTTTATTTATTTATTTGTCTATTTATATGTTTTTGTTATCTCTTTCTCCTTATTCAATTAAAAAATGTAAAAATAATATTCTCAGTATATACTGCTGAAGAATATCTATCTCATCTAATTATTAAAATAGATATAATGTAAAAGATGATTAGTTTTGTATTTTTTTTTTTTTTTTTGCCAAATCAAAATTTCTAAATCTGAACAATAGAAAATCAACATGAATAAATATAAGGCAAAAGAAACGTAACTCTGAAGAGAAGATAACTGAATATAAATAAAAGCAATAATAAAAAATAGCAAATCCAAGGTGACAAGAGAAGACGAATGGGAAACAACAGAAAACAAAATACTGAATATTACAGTATTCCTTTTTTTCACCTTATGTATCTCATCTTTGTAAACAACATGTACATAATATTACATTTACATTTTTATTTTTATGTCATTTTTATATAAATAATGTAAACAATATGTAAATAATGTATGTTATATATTTATTATTTAAATGTTAATATGAATGTATTACAAATACGTTTTTTTATTTGTTCTTTCAATTTACAGTTTCAATATACAATGTACTTATTAATAATATAGATTTTTAATGTAGTACACTTATAAATCAATTTTGTTGATTCGTTGCACTCTTTACTATTAAATACAGATTTGAGTAGCATTTGTGATGTGTATATATATGTTACAAATTTACAGTAACTTATAAATATATATATATATGTGTGTTTTTATATAATTTTTTTAAATTTAAATTATTGTTAATTAAACTATTATATACCCGTGCAAATGCACGGGTAATCCACTAGTTAAATTCTATAAGAGGTGGGATATAAGTTCCCTTCTTATCAAGGAGCTTAATTCCTTATTTGTAGATGGGGCCCACCTAATCCAATTATCAAATACAAAAGTAAACATAAGAATCTTAAATCGGATCTAAATTTACTGTCTAATTTTTAGTGTCTTAATTGGTGCTAACTAATTACATCATACCACATCATTCTATGATAAGCACAAAAGAGTTAGTTAAAAGTAATCTAAATTTTTAACATGACGTGACATGATTTAATTTGTTAGACACTAATTAAGACATTAAAATTGAACAACAAATTTGAGTCCTCTTAAATCAGGAATTCAATTCCCTTTCCTAAAATTGGATTCCTGGTTAGTAAACTAATGTGAGTAGAATGTTTAGGAGTCCAAATCTGTTGTCCCCTGTCTCAGTGGCAGTTTCTCCACTAATTATTTATCATATCATTTAAATTTAAGAATTTAAATATATAAATTAGAATAAAATACTAAAAATATTTAATCAATTCATGAGATATTAAAAGTTAATCGGAGAGATTTACAATCTCCGACATAGGAAAATGAGACCGTAGAGATCTTGATTCAATGTATTTGGACGAAAATGCAAATGACAAGTTTTAAATTTTGAACTTTTAACCAAATAGTATTCTAGCTAGCTATTTTAGATTTGAACTCGTATGGCTGCGTTAAGAAGAAGAGTGACCCTTGTGCGACCCTAAGGACAACAAGTGTTTCCAACCGAAGATCCCAACTTATAATCAGAAGAAAACAGTTGAAAATTACAGCACTCTTAGATCTGCCAATAGGAAACTTGGATGATCACTTCAAAGATTCCCATGTACATGTACCTGATCAATATAGCTGGGAGTATCAAAATCGCTTTCAACGGTTAGGATTTGACTGCGCTTTTAAAATTTTTTATTATTAATGGTTTTCTCTTTCATGAGCAGAAGTTTTCGGTTAAACATATATATCTTTCTCTCGTTTGGGTTCTTCCCCACCCCACGTTTTGGAAAAAAAAAAAAAAAGAAGCAATCACTACTGTCGAAAGTGACTATGAGAGTTTCTTCTGCATATTCTAGGGTCCAACTTCAACCATATATTGGCGTCTAAGAAAATCGCCATTAATTTACTTCCATGGCTTGAGGAGCCAACCAGATCCGGGCAACCAATACCCTTCAATTTCAACGACCTTTTTGTGTGATCTTTCGTAAGGACAGAAAAAATCTCTAAGAGAAGGAAGATGGGTCACGGAATAATTTCATTGGAGAATTGAAGAAACACCTATCGAGAGTCTGAGAACAAAATTCCATTTTGAATTCAAATTCTCTGTCTATTTTATTTAAAGGAAAATACTTAGTATAACACGTATCATTCTGTAAATAAAAAAATAATAAAGATTAGAAATGGAGTCGAACATATAACCCTCTACCCAAAACCTTTCTCATGCGGAAATTTTGCGAGAAAACCATCGGTGGAAAATTTTTGAATTCAATTTTTTTGTAAAAAAAAAACACTATAATAGACTCCGAATTATATGTCTAAATACATTTACCAAACGAACTTTAAAGGGTCTTGCACAAATTCAATGTATAATATTTAATATTTATGTCTCTACACTTCAGTATTTGTCATGCTAATTTTTTTCACGTGATCACATGAAATTCGAAACTGTTCAGTCACTAGTTGTGGAATTTTAAGATACATATAAATGAAATAATGTGAGATGACATGAATACATTGATGGATTTGTGGTTGAAGGCATAGCTTAACTAACGGAAAATTCACATTTGATTTCTTAAAATGTAGAATTTAAATCGCATACTCTAATTAAAATAATAATAATAATAATAACAATAATTTGGACTCCAAAAATGGACGAAGATTCGATTAGCCTAGTTTCATGTTTGACTAAGAGTTTTCTTGTGTGGATTCGCTAATTAGACAAAGATAGTTTGGGTGGGATCTCTGTGTGGGGTTAGAAAGGTTGTAGACCTTTCTTTTACGGGTAAATGTTTTGAAAATGTTAGTGCGCATTTTGGTCAAGATCACTTGCAGTTTTAGTATAATTATTGAAAATTCACCAAATCTCTATATGGCATACAAAATTCTTGATTTGGTAATCATGCTACCAACAAAAGAGTTTTTTTTTTTTTAATTGTTGAATGTTCTGTTAGTTTACTTTTCTAGAAATCTCTCTTTAGGCATATTAATTCCCTTAATTAATTTGGCTTTCGTAGTGGGCTCAAGGCAATGCTTCGGACATATGTAGATTTTATTAAACAGTCAATTTTTCTAACTAAAATTTAGTACTAAGACAAAGATGGGCAAACTAATTAACCATTGTGAAAATGAATTTAGTCTATCATGTAATTCACAATTCCCTAAGCTTATGTTAAAATGGTTTCAGGAATAACTTAACTCTATCCTATTTAGGGATAAATGCGTGTAAAATGTGTGTGTATATACATATATATATATCACATTTTCCCATTATTCTTTGAGGAAAATTACTATTAAAAAAAAGAATAAACAAAACTCCGTACTGACTTTAGTCACACGGTGAGATCATATTGAGAAGAAAGAGCTAAGCAATGGGGTTGAGCATAACTTAAGTGCTCGACGGTTGTCCTCAAAGAGGATTTTTCAGTCAAAAAGGAGCTCCCACTTGAGATCCTCATGTTGATTCTTATAATGATAACCAACTGATTGTTCAATTTTTATAATCAGATATTCATTATTTAAAGTAACTAAACCGGCAGATCGTAGTGACTCATAGTTAAACGTTTGTGGATGATTCTTTGTTAATTCTTTCAAATAATGGAACGCAATTTGCTTTGCAGTAGTCATGTTCCAATTACTTGAACTGTATTAATATTATATTTACTTAATTACACTTATTAGTATTAACAGTAATGATTGTGAGCAATAGTTTAGAGGAGTACTACGGTTTGCAACTTAGACGCGTGCATAAGCATTTTTTCCACTAATAATTAAGCAAACGAAGATAACGAGCTAGCTAGTAGCTAGTCCAGATGCAAATTATATTGTTTTCTTGAATATTGTAAAAAAAAAAAAAAAATACTTAGGATATAGCAAACTTAATTATTTAATTAGACGGCTATTTAATTAGTTTGCAACTTTAATGCTAATTAAAGTACAGCATGATGACCAGTCCCACATACATGTAGAAGTAGAGGGTGTAATTAAAGTTCTTCATGAATGACCAGTCCCACATAAAGTTCTGTGCGACTACAATTTTGTAAAGTATAAGAGAAAATTATTGAAGTTACTTTTAGAGTGCTTGAGTTTAGATTTTTGCCTCTTACTCTTGATTAATACCATTGTAACTAATATAGTTATTCGACTAAAAATGGTATAAATTAAGAGTAAAGGGTAAAAATCTAAACCCATGCATTCTAAAAGGCATTTGTCTCATTTTCTCAAAGTATAATGCTATATATTATAAATCAATGTTGCACTGTTTTAAAGTCATTATTACGCAAAATAGATATCATATTCCTTACTTCTATATTTACCATAAGATTGGTACTTGTGAACTACCAAAGATAAACCAAAAAACTATACATATGTATATATGTATATATAGTTGATAACAAAATGCAAATTAAAAGAAGCCGCAAACATGGAAGTCGGCCCCTTCACTGCATTAATTAAACAAAAGAAGATTAAAACCTTACAACTTGATACAACATGTAACAAACTAATTCGGGTACTTTCCCTTTTGTGATCTTTCTAGCTAGCTAGGACTACTTTTTCAACTTGGCAAATAGCCGCGGGGCTCATGGTAGCCACCCAACAAGGAAATGCATAAACAAAGAAGGAAAAAAGGTCAAATGATAATAATAATATTAACTGTGAAAAAAGAGTAAAAAGATGCCCAAATTTGATTGTTTTTGATCAATCACCTTCAGAGAGGAGAGATCTTTTAGTAAACGAAGATACAATGATGCTTAGCTAGCTACTTGTCCATGTTTGCACGTGATCATCTGATGAGTTAAGGTCCCGTTTATTTCACTGATTTGAGTTTAGAATTTGAGTTTTGCCACAGTAAAAAGCTCTCAAAAACAGTCACATCTAACTTTTTTGCTACAGTAAAAAGTTCTCACATAAAGTCACATCTCAATTCAAATCAGCGAATTAAACGGACCTTAAATATATATGCACAGTTACTAGCAGAGAAAACCTTATTTGAGCAAAGAATTTCAATACACCAACATATATTTATGTATGTGTATATGTTTATATGTATATGCATATATTGATAAGTCAAATGTTGGATTGTACCACAAACGTCTTCTCAAGCCCTTGGTAGTGGGTGAAAATGTGTCGCACTGTTTTGTTCTTGTAAAATCATGTAACCCTGTTTTTTTTGGGCACACAGAACATGTTTGCCAATAGTGACGAGGATGCAGAAGGAGGATATATCATGTTGCAATGTTGCATGGGACATGCAAAATAGAGGAATATGGATCCACAAGCCCGCATAGAATATACGGAAACAGTCCCTTCCAAAGAGAATCTTGGGAAACATAATCATTCTACCGTTTAAAAACTACTCCAAAATACACATTTTCATCAATTTTCATAATAAAATAGAATTTTTGAGGAAAAAAAAAACAAAAAGGTTTTTTTTTTTTGCTTCAATACGCCAACTTCCTGGGTAGCTCATTCCCAAAAATTCTATAAATACCTTTGATTACCTTCACTTAGAACGCACCTCATCACTACTCAATAGCTCTCTCTCTCTCCAATATATTATTTCCCTCTCTGTCTGTCTGTCTCTCTCTCTCTCTCTCTCTCTCTCTCTCAACTTCATATTAACCTTCTCTTAACTTTATTATATTCCAAATCTCTCATGGCTCCACTAGTCAAGGCAACTAGAAATGTTTTCCTTCTTCTGATCATTTTTGCATGTATAATTTCTTCGGAAGCTGGAAGGACTTTGTTGAACTTGAAGGGCAACAAAGACCACGTCGACCTCCGAGAGTCGATCAAAAACTATGGCCCCGGCGTGAAAGAAGCCGGAGTATTTGGCGGCTATGATTTCATTGACCGTCGAGTTTTAGACGACGATCAAGCTGACGATCAGCATGTGACGGAAGCGGTAAAGAGCCCCGATGATTTCCGTCCCACGGCTCCGGGTCACAGCCCTGGTGCTGGCCATTCTCATGGACCAGCAAACATAAATCCGAACCAGTAAAAGTATATTATAAATATCCGAATAATCCTATATATATGAAGTTCCATGAAGCTGTGAAAAAAAAAGTTATAATTTTCTCTTCATTACAAATTATTAAAAAGAATAATGCATGGCTACTATATAAATGCATGTGGGAATAGTTTTAGCATACGTACGCTTTATAAGGTCATACAAGTATGTTATGTTAATTGGGACACAGCTTTTATAGTGATATTGATCTGTGTATTATTGTTGCAATACTTAAGTTATTTCCAATTCCCTGGTGTTGGGGTCCCTAGGTGTGAATTGTGATCATGTATTATCAATTTCTTAATAAAGTTGGATTTTATTACTTTGATCTTTCCTTATTTAGTATATTATAGCGGCAATGGTTACATGGTTAAGTAATTCGATCACATTCTAATTCTTTCCATGAGTAAATTACTTGGTTTTTAGTTATTTCTCGCCATGCATGATTTTTGCTCTTTTTTCTTCATGAGTTTTCCAGAAAGCAGGAAGCAAATTATGAGGTGTAATTTCTATTTCAAATTCTAATTAACCTCATTTATTTTATTTGTGATCCGTACTCATATTTTTTTTGTATATAATATAATACGTATTGCACTCTTTTTTTTTTTCTCTCTTTCTTTCTTTCTTTTTATTTATTTTTAATAAGTTTCCCCTCTAAAGTCTGAACTCAATATTGTAACCTCAGTTATAAACCCTTTTTAATTAATAAGGTAATGAGGTATCAATATTAATCTGTATTCTAAACTATTGGAACATACAAATTCGTTTCATATCCTTCAATTAATTCAGGAAAAAAATCAGAAGAATATACATCGATCGTAAATGTGCATAAACGGCCGGGCACATGACAATGAAATTTTGACTTCCACTAACCTTGATTGCGACAGTACTGTACTTAAGAGGGAAATCTGCAGAAGTGGAAGCACACAAATAAAAGTCATTATTAATAAACCTTTATTTTAGTATATACAATATTATCGCGTATTGTGACGAACTAGGTTTCCGATCGCGCCAATCATATACATTAAAAGGAATCAGTAGATGTTGACATCATATATGCAGTATTATATATATTCTCCAAAGCGTTTGTGAGTCCCAAAAGAAGGAAATAAATATACGTAACAAATAAATCTTATTATTAAGACCCCACGAGAGGTCGATGGGATATTGAGGCCTTGTGTATTAGGGATCATTATAAGTTTGTATGTTGTTGATCTATTCAAGACAAGCAAAAAAAAGTTAAATCTATTCAAATTACTAATCGTTGGATTCTAACAAATGAGTGGCAATGAAGTTATTGGAATCGTTTAATTAAGAACAGTGCTATATATATATATATATATATATATGTGTGTATCTGTTTATATATACATGGCGTGCATGGTGCCTAACATACCAGTACTTTTATTTAATAAAAAAGATAATTAATTAATACCAATTAACAATCGTAGATATGGGTATCCACTATGGAAGAAAAAAACATTATTCACAATTTTTTTTTGACTTTCTCTGATAATCTTGTAAGAATAAACTATTGATAATCTCTCACTGTCAAAGTTATATTAAACTCTGTCTGTTCTGATGTGATTTTGATCAAATCCAAAGATTAAAAACTGAGACTACCGGTAAGGCGGACTACGAGAGAAACTCTTTTCATAAAGAGACATTATCTAGTAGGCCGGTAAGACTAATTTTTGACGGTTAGATCTGATTAAAATCACATAGAATTAAAAAATATGCAAAATAAATAATTTTTGATATAAATCTGATTATTAAAAAATAAAAAACTACTAATAATAAGTCCTATTAAAAAAAATTTTAAAATGAAACACCTCTCTCACCAAGTACCAACAAAGGAAAAATAAAATAAAATAAAAAACACTTTGGACATACATGAGCCGCACCGTCCAAAAATCTGAGAGAGATATATTAGATCGCGTTTGTCTATATATGGTACATGGCTGTCCTATCAATATATTAGTTGTATTCTATATGGTAAGCAGAGGAACACTACGTCGTCTATGCATACTAATCAGGGTAGAGACTAGACCCACTAGTGACTAGTACTACTTGCGGATATATACACCCTACATTTTGGGTTATCAAAACTTCTTAATTACTTTATATTTTAGAACTGTATTAAATATATACCTTCATATTTAAATAGCATTTTTTTTTTTTATCAAAGGTTCATTTTAACTATAGAAAAACCTAAATGTCCTCCATATTTTTGAGTTTTAAACTTTTCTTATTCCTATTCTTATTTTCCTTAAGGGCGTTTAGGATTTTCTTCATGATTAAAATTAATTATTGATAAAAAGGGTAAGAATTTAGCAGAAAAATCTAAATTTGAAGCTAATAAATATGATACAAAATCCAAAATACAAGATATAATTATTCGATAACTTTAGAATGGCATACACAATTCAAACTCAAAATATGATTATTCGATAACCTTAAAATGCAGGGTATAAAAATGAAAATGTATATAATATACATACACACACATTTGAGCTTTACCTTTATTTTTGAGTTTGATGATCAATCATTCTTCATGTAGGAGCTATCACAATTAGCTTTAAAGAGGTTATGTTATATTACCTTCATCACAATATTCAAGAGAACAAAGATAAGTACGAACTACATAAACTGCCCGCGACTAATTACACAAACATCTCCTCGTTAGTCATGATCATTAGCCTTTTAATGAGCATTAATCCCAAGGATCTTCAGCATAGATCCAAACCACTAAGAATGCGTTTGGAGTAAGGATCCGAATTATGATTCATGATTCTCTATAATATTTTCTCTCACAAAAATATACGTAAATCGAGAATAATTCTAAATTCATAAATTGAACGTACTCTAAATTACAATAAATATCCGTATGTACGTAGACCACTACTATGGCTAGCTAGCTAAGGTGTGATTGATATGTTTCATCCATCTTTTTGGCTAGAAAGATATGTTTTGTCCATCGAATCTAAGAATGTTGTGCGTGTTTGGATATGCTTCTAATGATCTGTACCGTAGATTATCACTATTGTATTTGTGTATTGGAATGCTTATGTAATTTCCAATTCCCTTGGTTTGGTCCTTACTAGTCATGATGTGTCATGGACTTAGGGAGTGTTGTTTTGATGAGTTTTGAATAGAAAATTTATACTGAAATTCAAATTTATGTGGAAGAAAATATCATAACAAAAATATTGAATTGTATTTATTATTATAACAAAAGACCTTAGATTTATTATCCGGTTTTAATGTTTCAAATAATGGGAACCGTGTTATGATATGTCATTTAAAAAATTTAAATTGTTTCTTTTTTTAATTAATTTTTCCGTCTTTAATATATTGTCAATTAAATGGCATAATATGTTTGGTTTTACAATTGTGATACCAAATATGAAAAGAAAAATATTTAGAAGAACGACCGGTGTTAAGCACTTATAAATAATAGAGAGTGGGCTTCACTTATAAGTCTTAACACAGTGAGATTTACTCTCTCAATAGTATGTAGTGTTTAACATCTGTGTTGGTGCCCTTTTAGCAATATTGCTCACGAAAAATTAAACAAAATTTGAATCTGTATTATGTATCAATGTAGTTTGGATTTCATTACCTATCCTAGTTTTCAAAGTTGAGTTATTCCTTTATTATCTAAAAAAAAAGGTTGAGATGTTAATTGTTTAGCTTTTTTTCTTCTAAAAGTTTCTGAAATAAATAAGAGGGTCGTGTTCATGCAATAACATATAGTAACCTCATAGCCAATACTTTTTTTCTTTAAAAAAATTGAACTTTATTAAGAAGCCCAAAGAGAGGCTAAATTGACACGTGCTTCTCGAACACAACACAAAATTGGTGGAATTAATGTTGGGAGAAAGGGTATAGATCAGGAGAAAAAGTTTAGTGTGGATCCAGCTCTCCGATCCATTTAACACGAGAAAAACATTGGATAAGATTCGGGTCCGACATAAGAAAAAGATGGGTGAAAATCAGGTTCAACATGATTAACACGGTCACAACCTGCATTTTCATCATCAAGTCCATTTTAATCCGATGTTTGTTTCTTTTTCTTATTATTACTATTTGAAAAGAAAGGGAAAATTTCATTTAACCAATACAAGGGATACATGTGAATGACCTTGTAATATTGGTCCAATTTGTGTTGAACGGTTAAGAATATATTCACAAAGATTTAAAAGAAAATAGTAAAAATAATACTTGCAGAAATACGAGAATAAAACCCGTTTACGTCAACAATGTACATCATAACTTCAAACATTCTAATTCTAGATTTATGGCCAAAGGAAATTAATAATTCTTAGTTAAGCTGTTAATTCTCTTAATCGCTATAAATTAATATTTGTATAAAACCAAATTCATATTTTCTAGTTGAAATTTGGGTTATTTGTTGGTTAACGTTCCGTGCTTGTGGAAGCTCATTGCATGTCTTCTTCAACTTGTACCGAGTCAACCCGCCGTATGTCAAGTTATGTAAGGATATTCATTTCTCGATTTTTTTTTCCTGAATAAATATTCATTTCTTAATTACATGTTCCTACTTCTTATTGCAAGTCTTCTAGGTTGAGGGAATTTTTGCAGATTTTGAACCTCAATCAAATATGAAACAGCCCGCTTTTGTCACCCCTATAATATTAATCAACAGTATCTCTGACCAAATTATATTTAGTCAAATTTGTTTAGGAAGTTTTCTGTTAATTAATATCTAAAATGGATGATTGGTAATTTTATCTTTTATTATTATTATTATTATTATAATTATTATTATTATTATTATTATAATTATTATTATTATTATTTATTTTGAAAAATTGAGTACTAGCTAGGAATTACAGCACACAAAAAAAAAATTATAATTTTCATATCAAATTTATAAGCTTATGTAAACAACTTAGCAACCAAGAGTAGGGTCATATTGACGAAAAAGTCATCTCACTCACTTGTTGAAATTAAAAAGAAAAAGGAGAAGTTAAGGACTCATTTGGAAGGTATACTCAAACCATGATCTTTGATTGTGACGTTTGTAATTTAAATTTTTTATGATAGGAAAATACTGTAACAAAATTAATGATTTAAGTTTGACACTACAAGAAAAAGGGGTTTTTCTGACGACTTTTTGTCGTCACAAAAACCCGCATGTCGTCGCAACTAACGGTTTTTACGACGACATGTCGTCACAAATTTGTCATCGCAAATAATTCGTCGCAAAACTTTTTTTGTGACGACAAGGTGTCGTCGGAACTGTATTTACGACGACAGGCTGTTTTTGCGACGACAGACGTCGCTAATACACCGTTGCAAAATTCACGTGATATGATCATTTTTTACAACGACATTTCAAATTGTCGTCACAAATAATTTTATTTTTTTGCGACGACAAGTCTAAAAAAGTCGTCGCAAAAAACTGAAATTAATTTTTTTTATAATTCTTAAAAAATGGCAATTAATTAATTTTTAATAATTTTAATTAAACTTTATTATATTACATACTGTATATAATTTATTATGATACATTAAAAGTGAAATATAAATTAATATTAAAAACAGTAAATCTAAATAAATTTATAAAATATATTATTAATACTACTTGAAGTGCATATATAATGTTCAAAAAAATATAAAAGTCTAAATAAAGTAAAAAATGAAATAGTAGATATAACGGAACTAATCGTCTAAGTTTGCAGCATCCCCAACAGCTGAATCATCATCAGGATTGTCATCATCCGAAGGAGGCAGAAGGGCATCTAGGTCAGTGCGTTCTGCACGATCAATCGTAGGTAATTGGATGTTGGGCTGCAATTTAGCCACCAACTCTAACACCTTCATTTGATTCTCATAAATCTTAACTTGTTCCCTATACTATTTCTTTAAATAACGACCCACACGTGGGTCAGGTTGAGCCTATGATGTTGCGTCCGAGTATGAACCAGCAGATGAAGGAAAAGCCCCAGAGTAATGCTTTTGGGAGAGCGTCGGACCCACTCCTATCTTATGTCATCTACGCATGCCAAGAACTTGCTCCAAAACCCATGCTCGTCAAAGGCGGGTCTAGTCGAGCTTGAAGTAGACTGTGTTCTCTGCGTTTATCTCTCCTCCTCCAGGGTATTCTACATAATAAGACATTATAATTATTTTTATGTGTTATAAAACCACTATTTCAGTATAAAAAAATTTAATATGAAAAGTAAAAATACTTACAAAAGTCTGTTCCACTTGGGGATTAACCCAAGAGGTTCTGTGACGATGCATGTTCGCCCAATTGTCTATGGCAAACATCGGCTCTTGGGTCTCCGTACTAACCTGTCAAATAAATTACATTTGTTAAAATTCTTAAATTCTAACTAAATTTCGGCAGCATAACGACTTATTTTTCATATGATCCAAAAATCAAAACCTGTAAAAAAAATAATTTTAAAAGATTTCGACACACCATAGCTGCAAGATGTGCCACCCAGAATAATCATCACAAACATATAAATACGATAATGAAGTCAAAAAATAAGTACTAACCTTCTTATTGCGATGCTGAGAGTACGATACCCGACCATGTAAGCTTGGATACTTTTAGTTGCTACGATTAGTTTTATTTGTCTTTGATATTTTCTGTTTATGATTAACTATAATAAGTA
>NW_010361652.1:535386-559188 GCF_000414095.1 Morus notabilis
CTATCAACAACGGACCTCAGAATACCGTTCTTATAATTGTAGTCCAACTTAAACCAGTCCTTACAAAACAGTTTCACATCGTTAAAACGCATTGTTAACTTTAGTATAAACTATACAAATTATTGCATAATAAAAAATACCAGCATCCGGTTCTGAATTGTCCTCTTGTCCATGTCGCTAATGTCCTTCCAAGCATCGTGGAAGGGCTCACATATGTTCCTGGTATGAATACCAACTGCACTATCAAATCATGCACCATATTTACCAAGCGCCTTCCAAGTACCTCCCGCCTCATCAAATTCTACTATGCTTTTTCCGTCTTGAAGGACCTTTTGGGCGATTTCATAACCTTTTGCCCACCTCGACCTCTACGTTGTCGAGGTTCAGATGTTCTAAGCATATGTAAGCATTTCAAATCAACATGTACTACTACATTTATTTACTATATGATAGAACGTGAAAAAAGTCAGAATAACATACCAGATTCATTCTCATCAAATTCTACTATGCTTTTTCCGTCTTGAAGGACCTTTTGGGCGATTTCATAACCTTTTGCCCACCTCGACCTCTACGTTGTCGAGGTTCAGATGTTCTAAGCATATGTAAGCATTTCAAATCAACATGTACTACTACATTTATTTACTATATGATAGAACGTGAAAAAAGTCAGAATAACATACCAGATTCATAGAATGCGGGGACTCTGTGAGGACCGAGAGGAGGCTACGCTCCCCCTGAAGAGCCAGCGCAAGTCCCGACCATGTAAGCTTGGATACTTTTAGTTGCTACGATTAATTTTATTTGTCTCTGATATTTTCTGTTTATGATTAACTATAATAAGTATAGTCACTTGAAATTATGTATAAAAAATCATCAAGTTCTAACAAATTTATAATTACTTGAAATTTGTCACCGGAGAACCTATCGCAACAACGATCCCAATGAAGTTGATTCCTCATATTACTCGGGAGACTTTCTCTACCATAGCATTTGAAGTGGCGGTGCATGGAACTTTTCCAGTCCTTGTAGCACTTTGCTACCTCTCTATCAACAACGGACCTCAGAATACCGTTCTTATAGTTGTAGTCCAACTTAAACCAGTCCTTACAAAACAGTTTCACATCGTTAAAACGCATTGTTAACTTTAGTATAAACTATACAAATTATTGCATAATAAAAAATACCAGCATCCGGTTCTGAATTGTCCTCTTGTCCATGTCGCTAATGTCCTTCCAAGCATCGTGGAAGGGCTCACATATGTCCCTGGTATGAATACCAACTGCACTATCAAATCAGGCACCATATTTACCAAGCGCCTTCCAAGTACCTCCCGCTTCATCAAATTCTACTGTACTTTTTCCGTCTTGAAGGACCTTTTGGGCGATTTCATAACCTTTTGCCCCACTTCGACCTCTACGTTGTCGAGGTTCAGATGTTGTAAGCATATGTAAGCATTTCAAATCAACATGTACTACTATATTTATTTACTATATGATAGAACGGGAAAAAAGTCAGAATAACATACCAGACTCATAGAATGCGGGGACTCTGTGAGGACCGAGAGGAGGCTACGCTCCCCTTGAAGAGCCAGCGCAAGTCCCGACCATGTAAGCTTGGATACTTTTAGTTGCTACGATTAGTTTTATTTGTCTCTGATATTTTCTGTTTATGATTAACTATAATAAGTATAGTCACTTGAAATTATGTATAAAAAATCATCAAGTTCTAACAAATTTATAATTACTTGAAATTTGTCGCCGGAGAACCTATCGCGACAACGATCCCAATGAAGTTGATTCCTCATATTACTCGGGAGACTTTCTCTACCATAGCGTTTGAAGTGGCGGTACAGGGAACTTTTCCAGTCCTTGTAGCACTTTGCTACATCTCTATCAACAACGGACCTCAGAATACCATTCTTATAGTTGTAGTCCAAGTTAAACCAGTACTTACAAAACAGTTTCACATCGTTAAAACGTATTGTTAACTTTAGTATAAACTACACAAATTATTGCATAATAAAAATTATCAGCATCCGGTTCTGAATTGTCCTCTTGTCCATGTTGCTAATGTCCTTCCAAGCATCGTGGAAGGGCTCACATATGCCCCTGGTATGAATACCAACTGCACTATCAAATCAGGTACCATATTTCCCAAGCGCCTTCCAAGTACCTCCCGCCTCATCAAATTCTACTGTGCTTTTTCCGTCTTGAAGGACCTTTTGGGCGATTTCATAACCTTTTGCCCCACCTCGACCTCTACGTTGTCGAGGTTCAGATGTTGTAAGCATATGTAAGCAGTTTAAATCAACATTTACTTCTACATTGATTTACTATATGATAGAACGGGAAAAAAGTCAGAATAACATACCAGACTCATAGAATGCGGGGACTCGGGGAGGCCCGAGAGGAGGCTACGCTCCCCTTGAAGAGCCAGCGCAAGTCGCTACCGGACCAGCCATCAATGCCTGTGAACAAATTCATATTAATAACAATATTTATAAATTCACAAAAGATCATAATATTAAAACGAAATCTGAGAAATATGACAAAGATTACTATTCTTAAATTCTACTCATTATCGCTGTTGATTTTTGCCATCATCATTTATGTCATCATCGTCTTCAGATTCGATGACTTCCTCCTCAACGTACTCCTCTAAAGTTTTATCGTCCTTGTCAGTTTCTAGAATGTCCCAAATATGTTGATGTCTAAAGTGTTCTACAACCTTCAAGTTTGGACCGTTAAATAAATCATCTATGTAAAAAACTTGCTATGCTTGAGATGCAATTATGAAAGGTTCATTTTCGTACCACGTGTCTTTAATAAAAACTCTTATTATATTTTTGTAGTGTTGAATCCTTTTCTTCCCCGAACGAGTGTCAAACCATAGACATTTAAAAAGCAAAACAGAATTGTCGTTCAAGTAGGATAGTTCATAAATATCCTCTAAAACTCCATAATACGTTAGGTTATCAGGTCTGCGAACACAAACACCATTATTTTGAGTACTTCGATTCATATCCCGATTGCGTATCAGAAACTTGACATTGTTCACCACACAACCAGGATAACTTCGACATGAGAAGCTTGAACCACTTGAAAGTGAAAGTATTTGATCATTCACTTCTGGGCCATTATGCTGTCGAATATTAAAAATCTGTAAGGAGGCATGAATTCTGTTTAAAACAAAATTTTTTAATGACTTAACAATGTTAATGCAAATTAATTATAAATGTATCTTATTCTTAAACCATTTTGGAAACTCTTTCGATTGAATTTCATCCAATGGTATGGTTCAACCGCCATCATCAATCTCCCTCCTATGGTCACTATTTAACAGAGAATGAAAGTAAGGGACACGATACTAGGCGACACAATCAATGAACAATTAAGTAACAAAACTGAAAGTAGTACTTACTCAATGAACTGCTGAATTTCTGGACAGTTCTGTAGTACGTACCACTAGGCTTTCTCTTGCAAATGAGTATCCAAAGTTATGGGGGTTATCTTCCTAATTGGCCGACAGCGAGTTTCGAATACATAAATCTTTTTAACAGTACGATCTTCATCGTCTACTCAATTTCTGGCCAGTCGGTTAAACCGTGTTTCAACTCCAGTTAAATACAATGAACAAAAAGTTAGAGCTTCATTCACAATGTATGCCTCAGCAATCGAACCCTCATGACGTGCACAATTATTGACATATTTCTTTAACGATCCAAGAAAACGTTTAAACTGATACATCCATCTTAAGTGAATTAGTCCTCTTCGAATGGCTTCTTCATGCAAGTGTATAACTAAATGTACCATTATGTCAAAAAAGGCAGGAGGAAAAATTATTTCTAACTTGCATAAAAGAAGCACAATATCTTGTTGAGCTTTCTCTAAATCACTTTTTCGCAATGTCCTTGAGCATATTAACTCGAAAAAATTACTTAATTCTGTTATTGCATCAACGATCTATTTCTTCATGAATGGTTGTATCCCTGTTGGCAATAATCGTTGCATTATGATGTGACAGTCATGTGATTTTAGCCCAGTAATTTTATTCTTCCCTTCAATCACGTTTTTCCTTAAATTTGATGCAAATCCATCAGAAAACTTTACTGATTTTAAAAAATCACAAAACTTTTTACCGTCGTCTGGAGATAGTGTATAAGACACGTGTGGTTTCATCCAACGATCACCGTCTTTGTACAAATGCAACTCCTTGTGCACCCCCATATGTTGTAGATCGATTATCGCCTTGTTTGTATCCTTACTTTTTCCGTCAATGTCTAGAATTATGCCTAATAAGCTGTCGCATACATTCTTCTTATTATGCATGACATCTAAGTTGTCACGTAATGACAATGACTTCCAATAAGGCAACTCCCAAAAGATACTCTTCTTTGTCCAATTAAGCTCGCTTGCATGTCTTTTCCGCTTCTTACCACCATACTTTTCATGTTTACCAGGCAATCTGAGAGACACATTTTGTAACTGAGCTAAGATTTGGTGAACAGATTTTTGAGCCGGTGGAGGTCGTTTCTCAACCTTACCATCAAACTTTTTATTTTTTCTCATCCCATGTTTAATAGGAAGCCATTGCCGATGGCCAACAAAACAAGTCTTACTTGTTATCCTATTTGAAGTGGTTGCATCGTTGCAAGTTGGGCATGCTAAATAGCCCTGACCACTCCATCCAGATAAACTACTACGAGCAGGAAAATCATTAATTGTCATGAGCAACATAGCCCGCATCTGAAATGATGTATTCAAAACTGCGTCACGTACAATTACTCCTTCATTCTAAAAATCTTATAGCTCATCCACAAGGGGCCTTAAAAAGACATCTATATCCTTTCCGGGTGCATTTGGGCCAAGAATCAACAATGTCAACATCTTATAATGATCCTTAGTGCATAACCACGGAGGTAAATTGTACGCCGTTAAAACCACCGGCCACATATTGTATGAGAGGCTCATGTTTCTGAAAGGATTGAAACCATCAGTGGCCAACCCCAAGTGAACATTTCTCGGCTCACGTGAAAACTTAGGATACTTTTCATCTACCTCCTTCCATTCATTACCATTGACTGGATGATGCATTAAATCATCATCATTTGAACGCCCACGCTAGTGCCACATCATATCTTTAGTTGTGTGACGAGAACGGTACAGACGCTTCAACCGATCTGTTAACGAGAAAAAACGTAGTACTTTTCACGGCACTTGTTTAGTACTCTTTGTCTTTTTTTTCTTCCAACGGGATGTTTTACATACGGGACACGTTTGTAGATCAGTATTCTCCTTCCAAAATAAAGCACAATCGTACTTGCAAACATGAATTGTTTCGTAACCCAGTCCAAGTTTACTCATGAGCTTCTTCGACTCATAATGGGAAGAAGGTAACTTCACATCTGGGAATGCATCTTTCAATAGATTTAACAGAGCATCCATACACTCATTAGGCCACTTGTATAACACTTTTAAATGCATCAATTTCACTAAGAAATTTAAAGATGAATACTTAGTGCAGCCCGGATACAATCCCACCTGGAGCTCAGAAAGTAGATCCTTAAATTCAACGTATTGTGCATCTTCTAGATCCACATGCGTCTCATCCAACATTTCATGGTCATCATTAATCCCAGTAACGTCTTCTAAGACTATAAACATCTTGTCTACTGGTTGATTAACTATTGGGTTGACACCTGAAACCGCTTCTACTTTACCATGGTGAATCCATGTACTATACAATGGATCAAAACCAAATCGATGTATATGCACTCTCACAGTTTCTACTAGATGCATTTCATGGTTTCTACATTTCACACAAGGACAGATGATATGGCCAATTGAAGTTGCATAATTTTTGGCGACCTCAATAAAAGCAAATAACCCATTCCAATATTCATCTGACAATTGGTTCCTTAAATAAATCCAACTTTTGTCAATCGACATTTCAACTATAAACAACAACAGACTTAACAATTCATTAATGTGTTTAATTAATTTTAATTTTATTATTTACTAACACAATTAAATTTTATTAATTAAAGTTTGTTAATGAACTTATTAAAATTCTCGTTTCCTAACTAAATTTCGGCAGCATAACGACTTATTTTTCATATGATCCAAAAATTAAAACCTGCAGAAAAATTAGTTTAAAAGATTTCGGCACATCATAGCTGCAAGATGTGCTACACAGAACAAGAATCATAAACATATACTAAATTTCAACAATATAAGAAAATCATAATTCAAATATTGTCATCATAATTCCGAATTCATACAACCAAAAACTACAACAATTTTAAACTAAATAAATATAAAAAACTTACAAAGTTCAAACCCACTAAACGGGGGCTGAAAATAGTAGGATTACGTTGGAGGAATCGTGCAAACAGCGATGAGGGTGAAAAATCAAACGCCTACATCAAATTAAAACATCGAACATAATTTTTAAACACCAAAATTAACATTTTATTAACATCTGGAGTAACATATAGACACAAATCTTGATTAATCAATGCAAGTTTAAATTTTTCACATTCTCGGAACCATAAAAAATGACTAAACTCGAACAAAATTTCCAAACAAAATCTCTAATATTCAACTCCTAGAGCATCTAAATTCTCGTAACTCAATCGAAACACATACTCAATCCTAACTCAATCCATTTTCTTCTTCCATTTTCTCGGCAACCAAACAAAAATTACAAAAAGAAAAAAAAGGAGAAAACCCACCTCTTTGCAATCCTGGTGGGGGCGGGGCGGCGGGAACGGCGGCGGCGGCGGCAGGAGGGGGAACGAAGAGAGAGAGAGAGAGAGAGAGAGAGAGAGAAAGGAAGAGAGAGAGAAAGAAGGGAAGAGAGACAAGGGGAGAGATAGAAGGGGAAGGCCGGCGGCGGGGGACGGTGGCGGCGGCAGGAGAGGGGAAAAAGAGAGAAGGGATTGGAAGAGAGAGAGAGAGAGAAAGAAGGGAAGAGAGACAAGGGAAGAGAGAGCGTCAGGGGAAAATGAAGAAGAAGAAGATAGGGTATATTATGTCAGATTTATTTGCAACGACATTGTCATCGCAAATAAATTTAAAATGTCGTCGCAAATAATCATTTTTCCCACGTCTACTTTTTCGTGAAATCTTAAAAAGATTATTTGCGACGACAAAGAGACAATGTCGTCACAAATAACCTAAAACTATTTGCGACGACAAATGTTGTCGCAAATAGTAAGATATTTGCGACGACTTATCGTCACAAAAAATGGATTATCTTGGCGCCAAAAATCCGCGCCATTGAAATTTGCACTCTAAAATTATTTGCGATGACATTTTAAGTTATTAGCGACGACATGGTTATTTTATTTAACGGGGAGTAATTGCGACGACATGTCGTCGCAAATATGGTATTATTTGCGACGACAAATGTCGTCGCAAATGGCCTTTATTGTTGTAGTGTGAGTACATAAAGTAAATGGACCCTAAGAATATATATTTTCATCGACGAGTCAGGAGTCTACCATCCAAGAACGAGTAATTTACACCAACATAAGTAAATAAATAAATAATAAAGAAACTAAAACAACAACGAGAAATACTAGTATCACTCTTTTTGTCACTCTTTTTATCATTCTTTGTGTTCACTGTCTAACACGTGAACTCCACTATCTCTTTTTTTCCTTAATAATGAGTCCACATGCCAAACAATGAATGCAAATAGTGACAAAGAGAATAATAAAATGAGTGACGCTAACATTTCTCTAGCAACAAATCTTTTTAGAGAGAGTGCAATAACTAGCAGAGTTATGGAACTAAATTAAGTAAATAACATATTTTAAAACTATTTGAAATAAATAGTAATTTACCACGTAAAAAAAAATTTCACATAAATTTTCTTTTTACAACTGGTGAAAAGATTTTTTTCCACCTAAATATAGATTTGTTATCACGTAAACTGTCAATTATAAATCAAACATTTACACAATAAATTACTATTTACTTTAAATAATTTTAAAATCTATTATTTACTTAATTTAATTTTAAAAATCTGGTATTTACTAACCTTTATAATCTTTTTTGCCTATTGCCATTTGCCAACGTGAGCTTGGACTTGGATAGTAGATAAGGCCTTTTGCCGCTAATGGCCAATTTATGCTGCTCTTCCTTTTCTTTTCTTGTGCGGCTCAACCAAATTATTGTTTAAATTTCTGATTTTGATGTTTTTCCACTTGATGTTGTCTTTAACTTGTTATAGTTAACTAGTTGAAAAAACACGTGCGTGACTATTCAGTTTGTTATATTTTTTAGACAGACATTTAAAAAAAAATATTAACAACAAAGAAAAATATTTAAGCAAGCACATATTTAAAATTAATTAAATGAGAGCATTCTAAGGGGTAAAGTTTAATAAGGCATAGTTAGAGAGCATAATATTTAAATTGAATAAAAAAGTAAAAGGATCAAAATGCACGTTTCAAATTAAGCATAGGTGTTTCAATAAATTATGATTATAAACATAAGATTCTTTTTATAAAGAGACAAACGAAACATTCTATATGTTTTATTTTATTTCCGTCTGTTTCTATTCAAAAACTCATTCACACTTAGTGAATGAAATAAAAAAAAAAATTACTGCTAGAGGCAATAGGTAGGCAATAGTGGAGAAAAAATTAAAAAAAAAAGTAGGTAGGAAAAAAAAAGAGTGAAGAAAAATATAAAAAAAAAGTCTAAAAATTAAATGAAAAAAAAAGAGAATCAGTAAAATAAATAAAAAATGGAGATCAACATGTAGCTTCAATAGAGGCCAACACATGGTCTCTTTAAGAGTCAATTTTTTGACTCTTTTAAGTATGTATTAATGTCGCTAATTTTCTTTATATTGATGTCATTTTATTGTTTATCTCCATCTTTGACATTAAAGATAAAGCCATTTTTAAGATTCCTTTTGTTCTTAATTTGATGTCGTTGTTATAAGTTATTATCGTCCATCATGTTCATGTCATTTTCCTTTTTGTTGTCGTTTTCTCCGTTGTCGTTTTTCCAAGTTATGGTCTGATTCACTTGTGTTCATGTCTCAAAGTTTTTTGTCACTTGTTATATATGATGATGTCGTTTTTTAACTTTTGCGACTTTTATAGGTTACTATCGCTTTGTTTTTGTTGCCTTTATTTTTTTTAAGTCATTGTCGTTTAATATAGTTGGCATGTATGATGTAGAGAAGAAGCTTGTACACCGTCCCAAATTATTTGATACATTAATGAGACAGCCTTGTATAATGGTTTTAAAAAGCCTACTAAATTATCCGCTTTAATTATTCTATGAACTTTAAAATATGGAGGCGCCAGCATATGGTTCCTAAAAAGCATATTTCTATCCATCTGATGACATTAATTGGAAAGAAGTTGACGCACATTTATTTTTAGGAATAAATCCATGAATAGTTGCTGAATTTTTTTTCCCTCTTATCTCATAAATAATTTATCTATTAAATTTTAAATGGAAACGGTTAGTTTTGTTATGGTACATAAAATAACGTTATGAGACAAAATTAACAGTTTCCATTTGAAATTTAACAAAAAAACTATTTACGAGACACATTTTGAGTTCATAGACTATAGATGAGACAAATTTAACTACGTGAACTAATTTTATAGAGAGAAAAAAGTTCAGTATTCCTTATTTTTGTAAACAATAGTGAATTGAATATTTTTAAATGTAAAATGTCCTAAAGTTCCATAACTATGAGAATTCCTTTAGTTATTAATTATGAAGTGTTCATACTCAAAGAATGTAATTCAGCAGGTATAGTTTAAATTATAGTAAACGATGGATAATAAAGTTAGATACTTTAGTTTGAAAAAATTGTAAGAATTATTATAAAGTGGTAATTTAAAACGGAAATAATACATTTAAAAATTCATAGAACTGGAACGCAACAGTAATAATTTTTTTGTACTTTTCGTTAAAAAGAAATCACAATATATTATTGACGGCCATATACGAGGTATTCTTAATCCTGAGTATTAATGGACCAACATTATTGAAAATATCTTTCGATTTGTCAATGCGTGAGGTTAAGTAAATGACCATCTTTATGAACCTAATGTAAAATAAAAGTTTAAATTATATCCGTTAAATTGTATTCTTTGCATATGAAAATTTCATACATATATTTAAAGGATTAATAATAATTTTGAATTTTTATGACATTTTCTCAATATATAAAATGTTTGACTTATTAGGTAAATTAGGAATGTATAAATAAATGCATAAAACTTCATTTCAAAAATAATGTCATAATATAGATACAAATATATTTTTCGGCACCTAGATTTTAACATGAACAAGTTGTTGGGAATGGTGTCCTAAGAACATGAGATGTAATATGATATTTATTATTTATTTAATAAAAGAGTTTATTCATCATTTTATGTGCATATATTTATGAATATTTTATGAATATCAAATGAAAATTCCGTGATTATTTATGTAACCTTAAACATTGTATATAAGTGTTGTATACGAGAGGATAATGTTTAAGGATAATAATTAAAAGGTGATGTTCGTAATAAATCTAATTAAAGTTCAGAATCTTTAATTAGAACATTACTAATACATGTCATTCCCATTTAGAATGGAACGGTGTTATCCGCACTGTTAATATGGTGTGATATTGAATGAGTGTATTACGCATAATGAGATTATGTGGAACAGGGACAAAGACACAATATGAATTTATAATAATTTCCGTTAAGTATAGAAATTCTAATTGAGTCTACCGATGGTCATATATAGAATGGTCTTAATCCCGAGTTCTTAGCAAACTCCTATTTATGGATTTGTGTCTTTTGATTTGCTCGGTAGGATTCTGAGACCCTGAATCCTATTCCTTATATTTTGGAGACATGATGAAGTAGGTAGCTGGGAATGTTATTATACGAGATGGAATCCATTCCTTCTTGAGAAAGAAGTAGATAAATAATTCTCTTGATTGTTGATTCGGTACTTGGATTAGTAGAATTATTTATGGACGATTGATATATATGTAATGACTATATCAAATGGACACTTCACAGTTTAGAAGTAATTTATATCTATAATTTCGAGAGTGCAATTCTAAGTTTATAGTGGAGTAACTATTAGAATTAATGGAATTAATTAATTAATTAAAGGGTTTAATTAATTATTAATTTTATTGGAGCTCGGGATTATAGGTCCATTAGTACCCGCGACGTCCTTGTAATTCTGCCAGACACAAAGGGCAAAATGGGATTTTTTTAGAATTACAGAATTCTAAAAAAAATTAAATACTCAAAAATAATTAATTAAGAATTAATTATTAGTTAAATAATGTGATTATTTAAATTTGAATTCGAATTGTGAACATAATTTAAATTTATCCTTTTAAACTTATTTGATAAGTTGTTCAATTTAGAATTCAAATTAATTTAAGTTTGACTTAAATTGAAATTTGAATTTGAATCAAAATTGGACTGCATGATAAATGATGATTTTCTCTTTCTTCCCTATTTGTAATTGGCGCCACACATGGATGAGAATCCCCATGCATGGCCGGCCACAATAAGAATAAGGAAGAGGATATTTTGTTCCAAATTCAAATAGGAGATAATTAACAAGCTTTATCTTGGAGATAGAGATTGGATTCCTTCTAGAAGTTTCACTTCAAATCTATAAATAAGAGAATGAAAGAAAATTGTAAAAAAATAATTTTTGAAGACAATTTTTGACCTAATTTTCTGTGGGTGGCCAAAATTCCCTAGTAGAGTGAGAAGGAAAATTTTTTTCCTAAAAATTTCACATCGTGCATGCGTTGGTGTTTGTAGAAATTCGAGTGTTTATTCCAACCCGTTTTTTGTCTCAAGTGTGCCCACACACACGTCCACGTAGATTCAAAGAATTGACATGGAAGACTTTGGTTTTCTAAACATAAGGCTGTGGAGCAAGGATTGTTCGAGATCAAAAAACTCAAGTTATCATCCTAATCGGCCTCCAGGTATTTTTCCTAATTGAGTTCTTAATAAATAAATTAATATGATTAATTTATTCATGCATAAATTAATATAATCTATAGAGTATCTCAAAAGTTTTGTGAAAATTTTTATTATACTTGATCCGCCTTCTCTACGTTTCCGCATCCGAATTCGATTCGGTAACCAACACAAGTATTTGAGATAGTTAAGGATGCGAAAAAGATCTCCCCTAAGAACCACCATTAAAGTTTTTTTTTTTTTTTTTGAAACTGATCTTTGTCAACATTTACTTTTTTATTGAACTTTTAGCCCTTCTAGTTCCTAAATTAATAGTATTGTTTAACCCACTGGTAGTTTTATGATATCTCTATTGATTTTGCTCCCTTTGAGCTTTAACTTTAGCCTTTGTTTAGTAGGAGTTAGATGTAGATAACTTGAGTAAGGGAGATGAAGAAAGAGGGAGAGAACCTTCTCATGTGGTGCTTGATGCTTGATATGATCACATTAGAGAACATTGACGGAGTCAGGATTTATTGGTAGAGGTTAATTTTTTTTTTATCAAGATTATACTAACATGTATA
Organism: Morus notabilis; assembly: GCF_000414095.1. Taxonomy (NCBI): domain Eukaryota; kingdom Viridiplantae; phylum Streptophyta; class Magnoliopsida; order Rosales; family Moraceae; genus Morus; species Morus notabilis. Next base: position 547,942 of record NW_010361652.1, read on the forward strand.
TATATGTAATAGTTTTTGTTTATAAAATGCAGAGAACTATTAATTTAAAAGGAGTCAAATCTAATTTATACATATACCTACTATATTAAAATTAAAACCACTATATTAAAAAAAATACTATGTGTAAAGATTCACGAAAAAGAAAAAAAAAAGATTTTACATTTACAATTACTATAATTTGTTTAACTTCTAATGCTTGAAATTTTGAAATAACGACCTCGTGATTGAAGTGCAAAATTACCTAGCTTAAGCTTTCAATAACTAATAACTATTCTATCATTAATTAATTAGTTTACTGCAATAATGTGGGGATGATAAAGTAATTTGACAATATTGTAGTCCAATTAAGTGGATAAAATTCCATCCAATTATCCCTCCAACTCTCCAGGGATCAAAACTGGGATTTCTTAAAGTCTTTTTTTACTCTTGCATAGTGCATTTTCCTCCTTTATTTTTTTCCCACGAAATCATTAAATCTAAAATCCTTCTACTTATACTTTCATCCCTATCTTACTCATACTTTTTTCCATCTTACTAAATAAGTTCTCAAAGATTTATTTCCTTCTTCCTTGAAAAAGCTCTTTAAGTTTAACATGTGTATGGATGTGTTGCCTTGGTTGAATGCACCCGATAGAGAGAGAGAGAACAAAAAAAAAAAAAAAAAAAAAAAAAAAGCCCGTAAAATCTAATAAAAGAATACAATACATTTGAGTAGGGGTATTAAAAAAATCAATGAAAATACAAAAATTAATTAAACCAGATCAAATTAAATTTAATCTATATATTTTTACTTTTAAACAACAACACCAATAAAAACTTTTATATTTATATTACATTAGTTTAATGTAGTTGGTTCAGAACCCGTTTATAATGGGTTTAATATTTAGGATTTTAGAAATTTGAAATAACCAAACCAACAACACCAATAAAAACTTTGTATATTTATATTTTTCTTGTAACCATAATATTATTCGGAGTTATTAGCCAAAAATTTTTGATAAACCAATAAAAACTTTGTATATTTATATTTTTCTTGTAACCATAATATTATTCGGAGTTATTAGCCAAAAATTTTTGATAAATTTTATCTGTTGTGATAACCAAATATCAGGAAATATATATATATATAATGGATCGGAAATAGGGCTGGCAATCCGGGTAGCGACACGACGATACGACTCAAAACTCGCACAAAATTAGCAGGTTTAGGTTTATCATAAATAGGTACAGGTCAAAATTAGGTCGAACCCGTGAAACACGATTAAATAACATGTCATTTTCAGGTTGACCCGCCAACTCGCAATTGACCCGCCATAACCCGTTTATTAAACGTGTCATATTTGCCAAACGGGTTATTATTTGGGTAACACGGATACACAACCCGTTTATTACCCATTTTATAAACAGGTTAAAAAATAAGTTCAGAAATAGGTTAACACGACCCATTTATCACCTATTTTATAAACATGTTCATAAATAGGTTAATACAACCCATTTATCACCCATTTTATAAAAGGGTTGACAGGTAATCAATGGATTGACACGACATGTTTATGACCTGTTTAATAAACGGGTTATTCGTGTCGTGTTGTGTCAACCCGCTAATAAACGGGTCGTGTTTGGGTTTTATATTTCGACACGATTAATAAACGGGTTGTGTTCGTGTCAGACCTATTCGTGTCAACTGAAGGGGTCAACACGACACGAACACGACCCGCCAACCCGAATTGCCACCCCTAATTGGAAAGGTGTTTCAAATTTCTCTAGGCTAGCTTTTCTTTTAATAAATTAATGATTTTCAGGGATTAATCTTTTAATTAGTTAGTAATGGGTCTAAAAGAAAACGTATGGAAAAAAGTCATACTACTTTATTGTGTAGGCCAGCTGGACGTTCCAATTATGGAGAAACATATGATAAGATACAAAATAAAATACTTATTTATGATCTTTTTTTTTTGTAATTTAGATTTTAATCGCATCCCACCTTAATACATGTGAAAACTCCCAATATTCACGAGCATTCACGACTCCTCTTGGCTGTTAATGAAAACAAGACCTGCATTGACTATCTGCAAAACCCTTAATTCTATGACCTACAGCGCTACTTGTACGGCAACGGCTCCCCTTATAAAAGTATTATAGGGCCTCCATGGTTTCATCGATTAAATAATCGATTTGAATTTTTAATTAAAGTTCAAAAGTAAAGTTACGTGAGAAAAATTACATATAACACAAAAAATAAAATTTAAATTTTTGCGAGATTCCGTATAACACCAAGAAAAAGCTCTTTTAAGATCATGTAGTCACTAATTGACCATCGTCAAAAATAGTTTTTAAAAGGCCCACGTCAGTTTCCTCTTTTAGCATCTAGCTTTTAAGATATGTCACACGTCAATAGAAAACAATTAAGTTGATTTTGGAGGCTTTGAAGTTTGAAGATGGTCTTCATGCGTGTTTGGTTATAGCCTTGTAGGTCCAGACTCATTCAGCTCAATTTGAATCTATCCAGCCAATTTAATTCGCGTTTGGAACAAAAAAAAAAAAAAAAAAAAAAAAAAAATTCCTAATTTTAATTTAATTGCAAATTAATTAATCCGATTTAAACGCTCGACAAGTTTTTGTTTGTTTAAGATGTAATCAATAATAACTGTTTTTGTTTGTTTCTTTTCCTGGACAAGTTTACTTGTAAGATTAATATGTCATGTGTTCAGGAAAAACTTAATGGCACCACTAATATTAAGTACTATCAATAATATTAAGTACTATCAATAATAAAAGATGGACTCCACTTATAAGTTTTATACTGTGAGATTTATTTTTTATTAGTGAGTGGTGTTGAGTATCGGTGATGTCTAATAGCATTTATCGTTTAGAAAACTGTGTACGACTAGCTCATTGTTTCTAGCAAGTTTGCCTGAAACTAGGCAATTGCCGCAAAGTTTGAATTCTGGGTTCCTACTTAATCCAAAGTTCAAGCTTTTAATTCAATTACTTCATATCTGTGCGACAAGATATGACTTTAACTGAATCATATCTTTGAATCTTCCTATATTTATCCAAAATCTGTCAGATCACATTAGGAAACACATCAACGATAAAGATGCCCCCACAAAAGAAAAAGCTAGTGAGTACTGAGATTTTAATTTCGAGAGCCAAAAGAAAAGAGAAGGGTACTTTTGGAAGATTGTTTTGAGGGGGGAAATTCCATAGTTTTTGTCAATTCATTACACGTGTGCGATCAAAGTGTCGCAGGAGGACAAGTGCTTGGAAGCTATAGGAACATTATACATATACTAAAAGAGAGGGTGGGATTCACTTTTCATGCTACAGTACAATGAACAGTGTCTTTCCGTTTTAGTCCTGTTTTTTTTTGTTCTGTTGAAATTTTAATTACCGTTATGTCCTATTTATAAAATTACGATATTACCCTCTGTTTCAGCTTTCTGTTCGTTTATTTGTTGTGACCATTTTGGTCATTTATTGATTCTTTTGTTTATTTTGTTTGTTTTCCTTTTATTCGCTTTCTTTCATTCTTTTCTGTTTCCGTCTCTCTCTCTCCTTCATATGCTTTCTTCCGTAGCTTTCTGGATTCTTCTTCTTTGAAACTGAGGGAGGGTTTTTTTTTTCCCTTTTTCGTTTGTTGATTTCGCTCATTTTTTCGTTATGTCTTTCTGTTGTCATTTATGTTTCCCGTTGATTTGCTTCTGTAATCTTCAGCTCCTTTTTTTTTACTGAGATTGGGGGGTTTTTTTTTGGATCTATTTTTTTCCTTTTGTTTTTTTTCCTTCCGCAACCTTTTAGATCTGCCTTTTTTCTTTCTTCGTTTGTTGATTTCGGTCATTTTTTCATTACTTCTTTCTGTTGTCATTTATGTTTCCCGTTGATTTGCTCATGTAATCTTCAACGCCCTTTTTTTTTACTGAGAATGGGGGGTTTTTTTTTTAATCTATTTTTTTCCTTTTGTTTTTTTCCCTTCTGCAACCCTTTAGATCTGCCTATTTTTCTAAATATTTGGCCAGATTTCTTTGTTTGTCGTGTTTCTTATTTTCCCAAATTTTTAGAATTTTTCTTTCTTTTCTAGATCTAGATCTGTTTTTATTTTCCCGTACCTAGATTGAACAGGATTAGGTTTTTTTTTTTTGGTTCGTTCATTTTTATTATTTTCTAGATTTATGTTTATGTTTTTTTGTTTCTATATCTATATTTGTCTACTTTTTTCCCCCTGCAATGGTTTAGATCTGTATATTTTTCTAGGTTTTTGGCCAGATTTTTTCGTTTCTCATCTTCCTTCTTTCTGCAACCTTCTAGATCTTTTTTTTTCCTCCTCGCCAGATTTATTCGTATTTCATCTTTTTTTTTGTATATATATATATTTATCGATGTTTTATATTTTATTTTTATCCTTTCGTTGTAATGCATGGTACCTTTTTGTTTCATTACGTTATTTGTTAGCTCCGTAGTTCATTTTGTTGAATATTTTTGTCTTGATTCCATGGTTTCGTTCATGTCTATCAGATCTATGTTTTTATTAATTTTTTTTTAAGGATGTTGGGTTATTTATTTTAGATTTGTGTTCATTTTCTATGTTGTTCTGTTTTTTTCCTTCCTAATTTGTTATTCGACTATTATATTGGTGAAGAAAAAAAAAATTTCATAATTTTATAATTTTTTATTCATGTTATTTATTCTTTTTGTCCCTGTTTTTATATATTATATTTCGATATATATGTATTAATTTCAACAAATGTCTAATATTTGTCGTGATCTAAATGTGATAATATTTATATTAATCTTTTACTTTGACACGTGTATTTTAAATTTTTCCGTTTTATATAATATCTAACCGAATAATAATTGTTTATTATTTATTGGTTATATCTTGCGGTGCTCTTCATGCATTGTGATGGCTGTTGCTAACTAATCATCACTTTTATTGATTTCTGTTTGTAGGGATTTGTATCCGAGGTTAAGCAAAATATTGGTAACTTTCTCTATATATATTGGATGTTACTCTTTTACTATTTCTTTGTCTACGTTTCTCAGCTTATATTGTCTACCATATTCTGTTATCTCCGCTTTCCCACTCTTTAAATACCATAATAATACTACATGTTTCTTACTACTCTTATCGCCTCCTTTATATATCTTTGTTCTATTCCTACTGCTCAGTAATTTTCGTTGCTTTCTTTGACCTATCGTTTTGCCCGTGGTCTGCTCAATCAGGTAATGACTTCTTCAGTTTAATTCGGTTGCTTTATTCTAGAATATTATTTTGTAATGTTATGTTTGTTCATTATAGGAAATGTTTTATACTGCACTTTACTTTTTTCCTTCTCTAATCTACTCTCGGTTACCTGTTTATGTTCTAAGTTGATTACCTGATATTTTATGTTTACAAACTTTTCTAAATCTTATTAAGATATAACGCTTATCTTTATCAAAAATCCAGTTTTTAATATTAAAATACTTTATTCTCTCCTGGTTATGATGATGTTATATTTCATCTGTTGTTAATATGTGCCGGGTAATTGTTACTACAAATATGGCTGTCATTGATGTTGCCCTTATTATTCGGGATTTATGCCAATATATTTTAATTTGTCATTTGTTTTAGTTTTATTATATATATGTGTATTTATAAAAGTTGATTTTTGTCTACGCTACTACTTTGTACATATCCATTTGTTTCTTCTGTTGTTTACTCTTTTTCTTCTTCATTGTATTTTCCATAATTTACTGTTATTCTTAATTTATTAACTGACATTTGATATTAACGCAGTGTTCTAAATTTTGTTACAACAGAATGCCTTTATTTATCAAAAACTTGGTTTCTTATATTCAAACATTTTATTTTTCCCGGTTATGATGATGTTATACATCATTTATTGTTAACATGTGCTGGGTAATAGTTATTACAAATATGCCTATCATTCATGTTGCCCTTATTATTTTTGAGTTATGCCAATATATTTTATTTTCATAAACTCTTTAATAATGTGGTTGGTAACCATGTATGTTGCCGGATTTTGTTTCAACTACTTATGGTATATAGTATTGACAGCAAACAGATTTTGTTTCAATTACTTATTGCTAATCTAAGCTATACTATTCTGTCTTACTTATGGCATAAATTCCCTGATAATATAGCTGGTAGCCATGTATATTGCCATATTTTGTTTAAATTACTCATGGTATATATTTTTTCCAACGCTTGAATATAACCTGAACCATTTGTATATACAGTCTCCTTACTTATGGCATAAATTTCTTGATAACATAGGTGGCAGTTGTGTATATCACTAGATGTCATATATATAACCTCATTTTGTACTTTCCTGTTTTCCTTACCTGTACTGGACATTTTTCCCCTTCCAGCTCACTTTTGATTATTCCCTGCTATTTATATTCCAGTCACTAATATTTATTGCCTGTACCTGACTATTCTTACTTTCTGCTCCATCTTTGCTCATTTACTGCTATTTTTCCACTGTTGCCTAACATTTTGTATTTATACAATGGTCTGAGCTTTGTTTCAAAATATTATCTTTCTTTATCAAAAAAAAAATTTTTATATTCAAAAGTTTAATTCTCACTGTTTTTTTTCCTTTTCTTCTTACCATGTACTGAGAAATAGGCTACAAGTTTGTTTGAGGAAACATTACAAGAGGGAATCCGAAAATTTTCTTGCAGGGCCATGAAATAACTCACATGTCCAAATTTATTATGTAATTGAGATATAAATTTGTATATAAATTTTTTGTCTTATTCTGTTATATTTATTTTCAGGAAGCAATAATAGCTTCCCTTCTTTTTAATACATGTAAAATAATGTATATTACTGTTTATAACTATATTACATTTATTTGTTTACTTTAACGTTTATCATCTATTAAAACAAACAAAATAACAACTAAAAACAGGAACCAAAAAAATACAAGTATAACAGTCCAAACATTTGGGCCCGAAACAGCAACAAAAAATTGCATTTGTAATCCGTTTGTACTAAGCACAGCCGAATTTGTACAGATCAATAGTTTTTGACATAATAATATCACTTAACATCCTACAATTTTGGTTTTTTTTCCCTCTCTAGAAACCTTATTTCCCTTTATTTTATATTTTATTTAAATTTTTTCCCCCTACATATGTTTCAGTTCCTTTTTTCTTTGTTTTTCCCTGATTTATTGTTCTGTATGTAGCATATTATTGTAATTAGATCAATTCTAAAATACATTTGTTTTTCCTTTTTATATTTTATTTTTAACATATTATAACCATTATGTGGTAATAAATTATTATCCTAATATGTTCTTTTCAAGCAGATTTGGTCATTTTCTATCTCCATATTATACTGCAACAGTTGAAAATCAATCGTTATATGCTCTATCTCATAGCAAAGCATCATTTCTATATATAGTCTTATTTGGTTAGCTCAATTTTGCTATTGACACAGCGTTCCAGGTATTATTAAAATTTTATATCTTTATTATTTCAATATTTATTTATGTGATTAGATACGGCTGCTATTGATAATGCTAAATATATTTATTTATTTTGCCTAAAATAAAATATATTACTTTTACTTTATAGTATAATATTATAGGATACTATGTATGATTATAAACTATTAACTTCTTCTCATATTTTACTTATGATATTATTATTACAAATTATTTATACATATAATATTTTTATTCCAGAGATTATATATTCCGTTTATATATATTATATTATTTTATATCGTAATAATTTTATAATATTAATTCATTCACTAAAAAAGTGTCATAAATGTTTACTTATCATGTTATGTACATTTAATTTATTTTATTTGTTAGATAAATTTGTTTCTACTGCTTTGTCTAATATAGTAATCATGTAAGCTCATATGCCATAATCTTTTCTAACATAAATATAAATTTTACAAAATAGTTTATTGAATCATAATGTATTGTAATACACAGATGGAGCTGAAGAAAAAAATTAAAAAAACGCCCATAAAATCTAACTACCGTGTACGTCGTATCATCTCACATATGGATGAGGATTCAATAGTTGTAAATACTGATTACTCAAGTAAATCAAGTTGTGGTACAAGAGATTCATTCACACTGATCCCTCGATCCAGAGTTGATGTGATGCAACATATGACCCAAACTGAAAATAGACATATACTACATATGTCTGAAAATGAAAGCCAACCTATGCAACAAATCTCTGAAACTGAAAGCAGATCTTCTGAACAAGTTCGTGCATCAGCATTTGGAAACAACACACAAAATTGTAATTTTCTTACTTATACTAAATAATAAATTTTTTTAAGGGAAAAAAAATTTTATTTAATAGTTTCACAAACTGATCTAAATTTTTTTTCCTTAGGTGATACTAATATGTACATCGACTTTGGAAACCGTTCTTATATATGCCATTATTGTGGTTCTCTTTTTTGGCTTAATAAACGAATCAAAGGAAGTAACCCACCTAAGTTCAATCTTTGTTGTAGACAAAGAAAAATTAGAATACCTTTTATTAAACATATTCCTTCTACACTATATAATCTATTAGATTATTATGGAGGCTCATTGAGTACACACTTTCGAAAAAATATTATAATTTATAATTCCATGTTTGCATTTACATCATTTGGAAGTAATATAGAAAATTTTCTAAAAAACTCCATCGGCCCTTATATTTTTAAAATAAGTGGACAAATACACCATTTGATAGGATCCCTCATTCCAACTGAGAATAATCCTCCTAGATTTGCACAATTATATATATATGATACGGAAAATGAAATTGAAAATCGATTGGCTTCATTCTCATTTGAAAATGAATCAAAAGATTTAATTAAAATAATAATTGAACATTTAATTACAATGTTAGATAATACAAATAATTTAGTAAAAAAATTTTGAATGATAAGAGATAGATATGAAGAAAATAAATTACCATCTATGAAACTAAGACTTATAAATCGAAGAAATACAAATAATAATCAATATGAATTACCAACTTCAAACGATATATGTTGCTTAATAGTTGAAGATATTGGTGAATACGAACAAGGAAGAGACATTATAATTGAAGATAAAACAAATTCTTTACAAAGAATCACAAAATTACATCCATCTTATATGTCTCTTCAATATCCATTATTGTTTTCTTATGGAGAAGATGGTTATAGAACGGATTTAAAATATAATGTAGATAACACAAATGACACATACAAAAGAAAAAGCATTTCTATGAGAGAATTTTATTGTTATCAATTACTAGAACATCAAAATCAAAGTGATATCCTATTTAGAAGTGAAAGATTATTACAACAATATGTAGTTGATGCATATGCCTATGTAGAGGAGGATAGATTTGATTACATTAGAAAAAATCAAAAAAATTTAAGCCATTACAAAAGGAGATACAAAAGCACAAGCAATAGGTAAAAGAATTATTCTTCCTTCCAGTCATACTAGAAGTCCTAGACACATGATACAAAACTATCATGATGCAATGGCAATTTGTAGATATTATGGAAATCTTGATTTATTCATAACATTTACATATAATCTAAAGTGGCCTCAAATTACTAGAGCTTTAATAAAAATACATGTTTCTAATTCTGCAGATAGACCTGATATTATTGTAAGAGTTTTTAAAATGAAATTAGAAAATTTTTTATCAACAATAAAAAATGAAAATATTTTTGGAAGAATTGTTGCAGGTTAGTACATTTTTTCCAAATCTATGTTCTTTTTATCTATAAATATTAAATAATATTATTTAATCTTTGTACTATAGATATCTAAAATAAATTTTTTGTTCAAATTTTGTAGATATGTACGTAGTAGAATTTCAGAAACGGGGTTTGACACATTGTCATTTTCTGTTTTGGTTACATACCGATGATAAACTACATGATCCATCAAAAATTGATAATTTTATTTCCGCAGAAATTCCTAATCCTCAAAAAACAAAATAAAATACAATGTTGTTGCCGAATTTATGATGCATGGACCGTGTGGAATAGCAAAGCCAACTGCTCAATGTATGAAAAACTCATAATGTTCAAAAAAATTCCCAAGACAAATAAAAAATGAAACATATATTGAGAAAAACGGATTTGTCAACTATAGAAGAAGAAATACAAATTTCTATGTTGAAAAAGATGGCATTAAATTAGATAATTGATATGTCGTTCCATATAATATAGATCTATGTCTTAAATATAATGCTCACATTAATGTAGAAATATGTTCTCAGTCAATGCTTATAAAATATTTATTTAAATATCTAACAAAAGGACCTGATAGAATAAGAGCAGTCATAGAAGAAAATATTTGTACAGAAAAGTGTGGAGAAATACTTTATAAAGAAATAGATGAAATAAAAAACTATATTAATTGTAGATACATAACACCTTATGAAGCATTGTGGCGTTTATATGAATATCCAATACATCATAGAAACCCAGCCATTCAACGTTTATCAATACATTTGCCAAAAATGCAAAACATAACATTCAGATCAAACCAACATCTAATTGATATAATGAAACAACCAAATATTCATAAAACAACTCTAACAGAATGGATGGAAACAAATAAAACTGATATCAATGCTAGAAATCTAACTTATAGTGAATTTCTAACTAAATATGTTTGGAATAGCATATATAAATACTAGTCTTCTAAACAAATAGGACATACAATAGGCCGATCATATTATATTCACCCAAATTCTGGAGAATTATATTATCTAAAATTATTACTAAATCATCGAAAAGGAATAACAAGCTATGAAAATCTTCGAACTATTGATAACATAACATATGAAACATATCAGGCAGCATGTTATACATTAGGTTTATTAGGAGATGATAGAGAATGGGAACAATCCATATTAGAGGCATCTTTTTGGTCTACATCGTCACAACTACGACATCTATTTATTATTATATTATTATTTTACAATGTAAATAACCCACTTAAATTACGTGAAAAAAATTGGAAACTTATGACTGATAATATCTTATACAAAATTAAGAAAATTTTTAACAACCCATATTTTGAAATACCAGAAAATGAGTTATATAATTTTATATTACATGAACTAGAAAAATTATTAAATCTAAATTCATCAACTTTAGCTCATTTTAATCTACCACTTCCTACTGGTTCACTAATAGAAGATTTAAACAATAAACTTTTAAGAAAAGAACTTAATTATGATATAAATAAATTAAAAATA